>NW_011342477.1:0-12619 GCF_000735185.1 Notothenia coriiceps | reverse complement strand
GTAACATTTGTGATATTGGGCTATATAAAAAAACATTGATTGACAACCTGAGGGACAGTGAATGACACACTTCTGATACCAATACTGTGCCGATGAAAAAGTTTACCTGTAAAACTCTCCAAACTACCGTATGAGCGGAATCATTCCACCAATATAATGCTAGGATAATGCTATATAATGCTAACGGAGGCGAGACGTACGTTATTCAAGCGCTTATCCACACGTACATTATCCACGCGCTTATCCACACGCACGTTATCAACGTGCAAAGTTTAATATATCGCTTTCTAAGCTACGCCGCCACCACGTGAGCGCGTACTTTGAGCGCGTACTTTGAGCACGTACTTTGAGCGAACCTATGATACGTCGCTGTGACGTCTGACATTATCGTGACGTTGCCTGTATTCTACGTCAACTCAATCAAAATTGATGGAGGCGTTGGCGCACGTTGACACGTCAGTTCTCCGTCAAAATCTCTCATATACACATATGAAATGCACTCACACATGCACTCACACACACATATTAAATCCAAAGTTATTCACATATACATGTGAAACACACTCACACACACATGAAATGCACTCATATAGGCTACACATATGAAATGCTCTCACACACACACACACGAAACACTAATGCTTTTATTTATATGATTTTATTTGTTATTATTGACTGATGTTATTTCTTATTGATTTTATTTGTCATTATTGACTGATGTTATTTGTTATAAGATGTAGAACTTGAAGTTATTTAAATACATTTGACAATTTTAAGCTTGGCCTATATAACACAATTGCATAGCAGGCCCTTTTTCTATATATTTTGGAACTCAGTCCATTTGAGGCAAGGATTGACACCATTGCACTTTTATTTTCTCTATTTCTGAACAGTTATTTGTTATAGATTTTCTCTGTTTTTGAACTGATGTTATTTGTTATAGATATATTGTTATATTGTTATAGAACGATACATTTGACAATTTTAAGCTTGGCCTACCATTTTATTGGAGCGACGAGGGACAGGTGGGGCTTGAGATATTACACATCTGCCGTATTTCTCTTTATAGAGCCCTGATTAGAAGACCTTTGGACAAACTGGAAGAAATTTCGCCGAAACTGAATACGTGACGTGGATCATAAATATATCAGCAATTAAACAACATCTTCAATTTCTCTTCACACAATACGTCTCCTTGCAGTATCAATAGTAATTTGACTGACTTTTATATTTGATCCAATTGGTAGATAGGCTATATTTACACCATAACGGTGCACAGCTGAATGTGTAGAACTGTGAAATAATATAGCAATATCCAGTACAATTATGTGAAAACATGAATAAAACGACAAATCTTCAGATGCTATACATACATAAGTGTCCTACGCTAATAATGCAAAGTTATTATGGCATTATATGCTGTGTTTTATTTATAACATCTGCAGAAACTACCTTTCCAACTCCTCACCAGTTGACTTTTACAGGTGTATATAGGTTCATGGTACAATCCATAAGCTTCAAATCGAGAGACTGAAACTGTATTTTTCTTTACCGTTCTGTTTTAATTTCACAATAAAGTTAATAGTAATATTATGTTTGATATTATTATGTTTTATTAACCAGACCACTGGGTCATGTCAACACCATCTTTTCTCTCGGTTTGGTGTTACAAATATCAAAACAATATATGTGTGGATAACAAAATAAATCCGTCATAAACTAAACTGGAAATTATACTGGAAAGTATAATTTATTGTGTTAACACTGTAAACTTTTTTAACCCGCACCACCTAGTGGTTAAAGCACGTTATTTAATTAATTTGTTGAATATGTTATATTTGATGAAAAAAATGTAAATATTAAGAGTAGCCTACATACAAAATAGGGGGAAAGTAGAAGGTCAATGATAGACATATAGAATATAAAATATCAAGAAGATACTGCACCCGTCCAATTCCAGTTTTGGAAAGTCTGCCGTGGTTTCATTCCATTTCAAAGAGCTGTTTGATGCTCAGCGTAACCTAGTCGCACTGCCACTCCAACATCCAATCACAGGGCTTGATGACTAATCACAGGGTTTGTAAAGCAAGGCGTATGTTGTAGTCCCAAACGATAGCTGGGGATTCTGGGTAGTGTAGAGTCTTCGGAAACTGTAGTGTCTAAACTCCGAAAAAACTATTTGTTTCTCTGAATCAAAGGTTAAAAACACAAAAGCATTGTACACAATTTAAACCAATCAATATTGTGTAATTAAAGGATAAAGGATAAACTGATGTTTTTTTAGTGGATGAGTAATGCAGATATCACTGTGTAATCATTTGACAGTGAGGGGAATATATCCGGTTTTATTATGAAAACTTCGAGACCGGAAAATCTGTTTTCACCCACGCTAACTTTACATGGAAGCTGCATACACGTTATCCTGGCGAGACCTCAAATCATCTTCGTAATATCTATCAAACTATAGACCCTACACATCCACTGGACCTGGATTCTAAAAGTACAATATACACTTCTCTCTAGAAATCAAAACAAAAAGCATTTTAATGGCCACACTATCCTACAATTTAGGATTTTCCAGAGAGGGTTATTTGTGAATATACGACCCTCCGGAGCGTTTGCAATCAACGGGAGCATCAGCCCATATGCCGCAAATTGTTATTTCTTACACGACCACTAGAGGTGCTAAACTTTAAAACGTGACTATAGGTTGTAAGCTGATGAACAATCAACCTATTTGGTCGTTTTTTGAAGGAAAACAGGCTGTTCTGTAACTATACTGTAGATGATTAGATGTAAATAAATATGCTTGATTGTATGACTGTAGATTGTTGATTCAGTGCTATTCTTTTTATTTTTCAGATCCAATCCAAGTTAAAATTCAGCTAAGCGCCATAACGATGTAAATATAAAACAAAAATGTGCCAAAACACATGCAAATGAAGCATCTTCACCAACTTGAAAAACTTTTGCCAGCACCAAACACCAGACAGCTAAGAAATCAATCAGTGTGTTTTTCTGGTGCGGCCATCCTCTAATACTGCAATCTGCTTAAATGTTTGTATGACTAAATGGTTCAGCTGACTGGTTTGGAGAGATAGCCTCTGTAGATCTTCAGTGACGGTGTAGATGGAAGCAGCCAGCAGGACGTGCACCTGTACATTACATTACATTACATTACCTGTACATTTATGATAATATAAGGAATACTGACACTGGATATGGCTCAAACAGAGCTCAGGCCATTTCTATTCCAAACAAAATGTTCTTTAACTGTGACATTTGAAATATGTTTCTATATTTTATAGCATGCTAGTAAAACATTTGAAACTTTTACATTCTCTGAGGGGTGAAAAGTATTTTGAATTTGATATGAGCAGTGGGACAGAGACTGAAAGGAGACGTACCTTTTTGAGTTACACATATGTTTACTCGAGTACATTATGATGATACTCTTTACATTCTTGTTCACATAAAGCATTATAAGTGAAGACCAGGTGCTGCCAACATTTTTAAATGATTTATGTCCTGCTTGTTTTCAGGGGAGCTTTTTCATTTTGTGAATGAGAAAACACTGTCTTTTCACACACACAGTCTGTGAAGCGTTCCCCCTTTATGATCTATAGCGTTATGTGACACTGCAAGATCTGAAAAAGAATACAAAGACTTGGGGTTTGATTAGTCACATTTTGTTTCCAGTGGAGCTGAAATTAAACCTGTGTAGACTTGACATTTTAGGAACAGGCAAAGCATCTCACTTGACTTCATTGTGTGGTCAACCGTATGTGGTTAACGGAACAAAGCGTCGTTCCAAAAGGTTCATGATGGGAAAATGTCCTGTTGGATTGCTTCAAACATGACTGTGTTGGTTTTGTGGTTCCAGATGGTTTTGAGAGGGTTTGTTCAGAAAATTGAACAGTTTGTTCCAATGGTGTACAGATTGCTCTTGTCTAGTCCAAGATGCATGATTACTCACATTCTTAGCATGCGGCCACCAAAGCACGAGTGATTAATTAATGTCATAACCCCAGTACTTTGTTTGGGATATGTTGCCTGGAACTGTATCCCTCCTTTCCTTCTTCCCTGGAAAGATGACACCAACTTGATTGAGTTAGTGCTTCATTATTACTGTCAAAGCAGCATGAGGAAGCTCCACTTTGGTGAGCCCAGTTGGAAGCCAGAGATAGATGTTTACATTTGAATTCATTGCTCGATAAATTAACTTCACATTTCTCTGACATTAATATCAGAATAGTGAAAAATATTTTTTCTAAATGCGAGTTTTCTATGGACAGAGACAAATATTTGTCTGATCTATAATCATAATGCTTTTTCTTTAAGTTTCCTTTTTTCGCATCCTGCTGCAATTTTACAAATCATTACACACATTGTTACTCTTTGAAATAAAGTGTTGCAACCACAAAATTAGATTTGAGATTTAAGCCAGTTTTGCTCTTTGTAGCTGAGGTTTACTCATGAGGTGATCCTGTGGAAAATGTGTCTTTTATGTGGGCTCCCCCGTGTGTGTGTGTGTGTGTGTGCGTGCGTGCGTGCGTGCGTGCGTGCGTGCGTGCGTGTGTGTGTGCGCGCGTGTGTGTGCTAATGTGTAGAAGCAGGCTCAAACACACAACTCGAGTACGTTTCTCTCTGTTAATGTGTTCTCTCCAGGTTTTTTTGAGCACAGGCGTGTGTGGTTGGGGAGGGTTACTTTTTACTCGTGCTTACCCTCTTGTGTAAGCGAGCATGTGTGTTTGAAAAACGAGGGCCGCTGTGGGCGTGTTGGCTGTGGGATGGGTAAAACGCAGAGGTCAGCTATCACTTTGAAACATGTTGGTCCTTATCTCTGTCATGAGGCCTAATAGAGTAATGAATCAACATAAAGTCTGGGACTCTCCTGAATGGACCGCTGCCTCCTCCAGCAACACTTGCGCTTCACTTCGACAACACATACTGCCTCTGTAAGCATCTTTCGCCTTCCCCCGTTGTTTATGGGCGGTTTTCAAAAGTGGCTGAATTGTGACTACTGTAGGGGGTGTATTCACAGATGAGCAGCCACGCCGCATCATCGTACACTCAGCCACTATGAAATAACCCCGGCCACGGACAAATAGGATGGAGGGTCTTTTTGAAGGGAATGCAATAGGGCACAAAATGGAGAGCCACATATTTGTGATCACCTCATGATCCCATCTCATGAGTAGTTCCAAATCACTGACTATATTCATTATAAACTTTGTGATTTATCATAGAAAAGGAGGGGTAGGAGGGGTATTATTCATTGCATTAGGAGACTAATTCAAGAGAAGGTATTTCTTTAATGAGCTGTTTAGTGTCTGCTACAACAAGATACAGTTTGGTCAATGCTTTCAAATGGCAGAAAGATAACAAAGGCTTGCATTGGACTTATTAGTTGTTCAAAGCTGTGTGGTACAAAGACATTTTTTTTTTTTTCAGTGACAGTTCTAGTGATTATGTGTCTCACAGTTTCAAACATTAGCTCGCTTATTATATTGTTGACTGAATGTAGGCCACACCATGTTAATCAATTTACCTCAATTATTATTGGGAGACCAGCCTAGCAACAGAACTGTAAAGGTAGAGGGGCTTAGCAAAGAGTTTATTGTCCATATGTAAGAATGACGCAAAGTCACAATTGTGAAAGATGTATCGTCACTTTTAGCTTCATAAAAAAATGCATACGGTTGAGTCCGCACCAATGGATAGACTGCAAAATTAAAATGGCCTAAGGCTCTTGACTCTTTGTTTTGCTCCATGCTTTTCATTCATTAGTCTCTTCTTTTATTTAGGTAAACTTACTTTTGTGTTTTGTTTTCTGTGTGTGTGTTTCCCTTGTGATTATCAGCCCGCTCTGATTGTTTTCACATGTCCCTCGTTAGCCCTGCTATAACCTGTGCCTCGTTATCAGCTTGCTCTCTATGAGTTTTTAGCCTGTGTGTTCATCTTGATCTGTGACAGTGGATCATTGTTGGTAAGCAGACCAGTCTTTATTGATGTGATTTTGTAGTGTGTTTGGACCATGCATTAGTTACCTGTAGTCAGAACTACTTAGGCTTTCGATCAGCTTTCCTGTCTGCCGAATTGTTGCTTCTAATCAAATGTTTTCTTTTAATCCACTTATAACCTCCATGTTCATTCAGCAAATTACTTTTTAAGATACCTAAAAAAATGCCAAATGGGGTAAATAACATTACGTTACATGGAAAAAGAAAAGGAATGGCTCAAGTTAGTTATTGCTGTATTCATCACTGTTCACCAAAATCAAGCAATCAACATCATGGAACATGGCTATTTGGCTTTTTTTATGTTCCCATAAACCTTAACTGGGGTTCCCAAACAGTTAAACATATTTTCTGCTAGATAAGGGCTGCTGTTACAAATACTTTTGTATTCATATGCAACACAAACACCCAAAGTGTAAGTCCAGTAATTATTACCACACCAAGCAGACATGTGCTTGATTCCCTCGAAACATCTGTAGTTCTCCACATCTGTAGTCCTCCACATATGTATGTATCGGGCATCTGATCACTGATATTAGCCCTAAGGGGTTCACCAGATCTAAAACATACACCATATGCTTTTTTCTCATACATCATAATTCTCATTCCAGTACTTCACCTCCTCCAATGTGCCTTTTTATGAGGATATGTTTAGCTCATACAAGGAACATGCACATATGCTTCCTGTCTACCCTCCAGACGTATTTGATGTCATCCTATGTGCTGAGCAAGTCGTTGCTCACTCAGCCTGCATGATGATGCTTTTATGATAGTTGGCCTGTATCAAAAAGTAAACCTCGGCACAAATTGGCCAGGTTACCAGCCTTCAAAGAGAATACATTAATCAATTCCATTGGCTTTGAAATGCAAGTTCTCTGTTTGAAATCTGCTGGTGCTGTTGGACTAAATATATTTTCATCCTCAAAAAGAACATGTACTCTAATCCCTCTCCCTTTGTACTTTTTCTTTCATTCTCAGTGCTCTCCTTTTTCTTTCAGTTGAAGAAAATTCAGCATCTCTACCCAAAACATAGTATTGGTTTTGATTGTTTTAAATAATAAAAAGCTATCCTCTGCCTAGTGATAGGTGGTAATCATTAATGTTCACATCTGGAAATTGCCCTTTGGAAATAAAATAATAGTGTAATAAGCGCGGAACTGGTCAAATTGACAAACTGGACGTGTTTGAATGTGCATTACTGCCCTTGTTCTATTTTTGTACGACATCTGAAGATCAGCTTTTAAAGGGGTTGATGCCACAGAACGACGAGGTTAAGAAGAATTGCGGTGATTCCTTAACGAGAGGTTGGTGCCTACAGCAGCAATGCTTAGCCCTTGTCAGACGTGGCAATGCCTTGTGAGAGGAGAATATTATGCTTCTCGTATGATTTTTACCTCTCTGTCTAAATCGGAAGAGGCGTGCGGTTTGGCATGCACATGCGTTCACTTCACTCTGTAGAGCAGACAATCCTTTCACACGCCATCCTGCCAAACTAGCCTGTAGGCAGGCTTTGCATTTAAAATGTACAATTAGTTATCCCTGTTTGGTTTGAAAGCAACATTTCTGAAACATCAAGCCTGAGGGCAGCGCACAGAGAATGACAGCAGCGACCCCATACAATGTTCCTTCTTGTTGTGTATTCGGTCTTAGTCCCTGTCTTGATCTTTTATTTCCTCTCCCTTTTTTCTTGTTTTATCCTGAAATGAACTGGAAAGTGTGAGGTGTCAACTGGAGAAGGAGGGGGCTTGGTTACGTCTGCAGTTGTGTCTTTATTTACCCGAGTACGTGTTTTTCAGGAGCATAAACAGGCTCCCTAAGCTTCATGGTCAGGGTTGAGGGAGTAGATGGGATATACTGAGGTACTTCATCTAATCAGCAGGGCCAGCGGCGCGCTGTAAAGCCAGCTGTTGGCCAGGAATGGTGGGGGCAAAAATCTGCTTGTTCTACCTGCCTTTAGCGCTGACCCCTAGCGTGCCCCCTCACTGTGCCCAATCTGCAAAGACATTAATACAGGCAGAGCTGACTCACAACAGAGCTGTTAGGGGAGGCTTTTTAATCTCGCTAAGTGTTCTGCTGGCAAATGGAGGGCTTGTTTTGTGAACTGCCCATGAAGGATTAAAATCTAGTTCAACATGCTAAATGGTTGTGATAAAGGAATGCATTTTAGGCCTGTCTTTTTTTTTTTGCGAGTTTCCATTTTCTACATCCTCCTAGGCTTGAGCTTTTGGAACTGTTTCACAGCAGCAAAAGCTGCATGAAAATTCCCCAGTGAATAAGGTTTGATTTTATAATTTCTGCCAATAGCCATTCTTTTATATCAGGGCCAGAAGAGGCTTGGTGAGGTCAGGCGGAACCACCTACACATCTCTGACAAGCACAGATTTGAAAACACAATTGTTTTGTATGACGCCAAAGCTTTGCGGATGAATTAAGGGAAATCGTGTGAATGGAGCTGATCGTTTTATTTGTCTCTCTGGTCTGAAAAACCAAATAGCTTTGAAAACAACACTTCACTTCCTGGGCAAAACACTAGACTCTACAGAATATCTGTTTTAGTAGCGTGTGACAAAGAACTATTACCTTTTTTTCTGTTTATTTGTCAAAACTGTTGCCTTCATATTGTTACCAGACATGTGCAAGGCTGTTACCAGATGTCAGATGTGTTCAATATGTTACTCTTTCGTTTAATGTAGCTACCCTGTAAATATACATAATTACAAAATGAAAACAAAATTGTACCATAAATCATCCAACTCTTTACGGTCCAGATGGAGGTGAATAGTAAAAACAAGGTTTTAATATAGTATAATAATAGTAGGGCTGTACCTGAATATGTGTTCGTTGGAGTACTATTCGGGTTTCAATTTCGTTATTCGGATATTCTGTTTTTGTTTTGTTTTTTCGTTTTTTTTGGCACTGCGGCTGCTGTTAGAAATTAAAATCAATATTTAATGATATAAGATAGTTTAAACGTACAGTAATTTTATAACAGTTTTATTGTGAAAATACTTCCGGTTAGCTTTCACCTGTGGTTAAAGTTTATTTTGAAAAGCTATTCCGGAAAGGGTCTCATTTATCCTAAGCTTCTCTCCTGGACGCGAGAATAACGAATAAGTTAATACTGCCAAATTGAATGTATTGAAATCTCCAATATCAACGTAAGAGCTTGTGCCTCTTCGGGGGGTGCTAACACTTAACCATAAACTGTATCGTTTACTTTCTCCGTCTTTAGATGTAGATATGGCTTTTCTTCATTATTCTCCATCACGTTGTTTCCAACAACAACTTCCTGTGAACAGCGCTAACTCTCCTTCAAAATAGAGGCATGTCCATAAAAAATAGGAAGTCAAGCCAAATTACACTTAAGACATATACAACTGCAACGAAAGTAAAAAACACAATGCAATATCCTTTTCAATTTCAAATAACACAAATTGGGTTGTATACATTAACAAATAACTATAAAACAACAATACTGTAGTGTAGAATAACAACATGAATGCCGTGAATAAACCGAAATACACGCGTTGAAGCGGTTCGCTGCTGATTTAACGGTGGCTTGATATGAGCTTTTGTTGCAGTCCTTTAGCTCTCACAGCTCATGAAATAAAATAACAATTGTGAAACATCATTCAATCTTTTTTAATATATATACGTTTATATTCAACCGTGTACAAGTGCCGTGTTAGCAACTCTTATTAACATCTATATGGTGTAAGTGACTTAAAGTCTAAATGGCACAGTCTTGGTACGTTGTGCAGTTTTGTCATTGTTTTCCATCTAAGAAATGTCTGCTAGTAAGCGTTCCCTCACCTTAAGAGCTGTTGATGACGGATCTGAAGTACGTTTGAAGTTCTATTTTTTGTTCTCAGCTCACTGATGAAAACTGCAACGCCATTGTTACGTGTCTCATTTTCGACACCACTCAGACTCACGGCAAAGTAGCGAAAGGAACCACTCATGCTTAACTGGATGCTTTCTGCTCACATTTCCTCAAGATACTTAGCGTATTCATGGCCTCTTATCCCCCCGGAAAAACACATCAGGAGGGAAATGAAGCCGACTGAGGAGAAAAAAAAGTAGGAGTATTTCCCTTATTTCTTATCAACAGGCGACAATGGGCAAAGTCAATGAGCAAATCCTAAACTGCTTCAATATAAGCAGCAGTGGAGCTCTTCAGCTCCGATTCCAGTGTGTCTGTCTGACTGAGCGGCTGATATTAAACATTATTGAATCTTTCCAAAGACCTGGACTGTAGGGTTTTGAAATGTGATACAGTTGATGAAAGCTGTGCTGGAGATATAGGGGAGGGAAATGAATCTGGTTTTATCAGGTCAGCGAAGCATTTCCATGGCAATCACAGAAAACGGCCTTCAACCGAAAATCAAAGAGGATCACAGAGCCTCACTAAGAGCAGAACTTTGAAATACAATTCTTAAAGCTGATATCCATGTTTAAAATAATCTTCTTGAGAAAGTAGAACTCAACCTATAGCAGGATTCTACGGAGGGGTACATTTCATCCCTTTTATGCATTGGTTGAAAGAACTGGGGGGAAAGGAGTGTGGGTTAGAGAAATGCCGTGTAATTGGTCTGAGGTTGAAAGGAAACGAGTTCAGAAGCAAGCACGTACGTCGTTTTAATGAATCAGACGTGTTGAAAGGCAAGAGCATATTTTCAAAGACATACATAATTTAATTGGGAGTTTTCAGAGGACGCTTTCATCTATTTCACTCACTTCATGTCCTTTCATTAGGGCGGCAAACAATATCCCACAAGGTGTGTATGTGTTGACATTTATTCAATGACAACTGATATGACATCTTATCTGATTAAAAAAAAAATGGTTGTGGTCTTCACTTTGTATATCCAGCTGAACTGGAGGAAATACAGTTACAATTGGCCTTCAAACATTTCATGTAGGAAAAAGCCAGTAACCTACCATAATGCTTCTATGCAATTATTGTCAAAAAAATGTCATAGGCCTCAATTATTGGCTACTTAAGCAGCCTTTCAATAAAGTACCTGCCATTTCTCCATTCATTCAAATGCCAAAGCTGATAGAGGTGCACAGTGGAGCAGCAGTAATGGCAGGAAATGATTCATTTTTCACCAGAGTAAGTACAGGCTCTTTCCAAAAGAGCTTGAGGAAAACATTTCGCAGTGGCTTGTGAAGTGTGATTCCTGTAATTGTCACAGTTGAAAATAAATGAAATTGGTCATGCTAAAATCTTCTTTAAACACTAATCTGTGTTTTGCTGTTAAATGTGCCCTAATTCCACCAAGAGGCATTAGTTTGCAATTACTGCAGCTTGTTCGAGTGGGAGAGGTTTTTACTGCGCAGCAGAACGGAACAATTTGCAACATTTTGTAGGCCAAAGAAAATAACTTTGTTTTTCCTTTAAAATTCGTTCCTTTATCCAGAGGATGGGAGTTGTTTCCGCCCTGAATGTCTAAATGTGTGAAGGCTTTCTGACGCTGAATGTGACAATTCACATTCACACAAATGTATTCATCAATAAGTTATGTGGACAAGTTATAGATACAAATGAACATGCATATATAATTGCATAAAATACTTGATATATATGTGACCCGCTCTATCGAAATCAGTCGGGAGTCGCAACGACTCATTTCAAAATAAACGTGGATTTGCGTAAAAAAATAGTTTTTCGGGGTTCGGGTGTTTTATTTGATTTTAAATAAACAAAGTTTTGGCTTTCAGAATGTTAAACTTTTATTTCCAAAATCACACAATAAATACATTTTTGAAGCTTGTGAAGGGAAGATGACAGCTCTCACTCGCCACTCTGCTGTTCCGCAGCGCTGCTTCCTCTCCCTCCGGCTGAAATTATGAATGTAAGGCGTGTAGTAATCATAAATAACACGGCAGGGTCCGTTACAGTTTGTTTTCATCTGATTTCAATTAAACAAAGTCTTGGATTTCAGAATATTAAACTTGTTTCGGCAAATTCAGAGGATAAATACAACTTTGAAGCTTGTAATGGCATAATTACAAGCGGAGAGCGGAGTAACTTGACGTCACAGCAGGCATAACAACAGCCGTGTTTCTGGTGAGTGTTTTCCCCGGGAAACAAACACAATACACACAAACGCAAAACACAAACACACATATACACACACACACTCACGAGCTTCCCCCAGACCAGTAATCCAAACGAAAATATCTTCCCTCCGTAGTAATTTGATCATTTGCTCCGCTAATAATCAATCAGATCGATGGATTCCAGAGAAGAGGACACTTTGAAGGCCTTTTTCTCAAAATGATGACACTGTAACAGTCATTATATAATGTGACATATTTTGCTTAATATTTGGAGTACAAAAACAATCCTGACAGCATTAGAAAGCTAGGAATCCCCTCTTTCCGACAGTGTCAACTCAAAATGTGTCTTTGGGTCAATGCGATTGATTTTAATGGAGCAGGTCACATATTTGTTATTTAAAAATGTCCACCCTTATACATGGACTCCAGGATACTCTGCAACTTCTACTCTGCAATTTCTACAGGTGCACCATAGAGAGTATCCTGACTGGCTGCATCACGGCCTGGTACGGCAGCTGCACCGCCTTCAATCG
>NW_011342476.1:0-2008 GCF_000735185.1 Notothenia coriiceps | reverse complement strand
GCAGGAGGTGATCAGTTATTACAGGAGCAGAGGCTGCAGGCGGCTGTCCCACCCTCCTCTTCCTCACCCTCCTCTTCCTCTCCCTCCTCTCCCTCTGTCTGTCTCACCCTCCTCTTCCTCTCCCTCTGTCTCACCCTCCCCTTCCTCTCCCTCTGCCTCACCCTCCTCTTCCTCTCCCTCTGCCTCACCCTCCTCTTCCTCTCCCTCTGTAAAATATAACAACAGATGACCAACTTAGTAAAAGTAAGAAAGACTAAATAAATAAATAAACTAACAATAAAAGTGAATAAAACAAGACAAATAAGGTCAAATCAATTACTATTTAAAAAATAAATAAATAAATGTTTTCAGCCGTGGTTTTTAAATGTCCGCTCTCTAATATCTCCTCATAGGTGTCTCAGAGTTGGGCAGTGGATAACAGCTGCTTCCCTAATCTTATTTTGGGAGTCTTTTGGAATACTTTACTTTGATTTCTAACACCGTCCCTGCAGCTGCTCATTGGGTACGCTTGATTTCTCCACCTCCACGCGGCCACTTCATTACCTAATGGCTTCTTAAGTGGCAGCTGCTCTGATGTGAAACACACTTTGGAGAATGAAGCTGCAGAGAACACTGAGGATAATGAATATCCTCCGCAGGGATAACAACACTTGACTGAAATACTCAAGTAAAGTACAAATATGTAAAACACTACTTGAGTAAATGTGCTTTCCAACACTGCTTCTGCTCCTACAGGCGCAATGTAAACAAGTGCCTACTCGGTTAAAACAGAAACACGTGTTTTAATTTCAGAGGATGAGCATCATAGGAGGAAATGTGAAGCGTCAGTTTGCACGTACTACTTTAAAGCAGATGAGTGTCTCTTGGCGTAAAGAAGTGGAATTCTTTGCCGAATTATTTAAAGGGCTTTAAGAACATTTCTATGTTTAAGAACATGTATAAAGAAAGCGTAATTAGACAGTGTGAAGTTGAGTTTTGATTGTGTTAATATAAGATGTTCTCCCTGCTCCTTTCCACCATGCACTATAAAAAAAAAAGAAACAACCAGTATAAGTGAACATGTTTTGTTTTAAAATAACTGCCATGTGTGGAATAAACAAATGAACACCATGCATGATCCTGTCAGTGATGGTTTCTCAGCAGCTCCACTAGATGTCACACACACAGCGCTGCTGGATATTGATGAGGACTCGGTTTGCTTACCCAGCATCCTTCACCCCCCATTTGTCAGAAATATTCCCCCCCTGGAGCAACATAAGTCACACTGCTGCAACATCTACACTCCATCTGGTTTCACTGGGGGGGAATACACTTGATGAATATCTAACACACACACACACACACACACACACACACACACACACACACACACACACACACACACACACCCTTTCAGCCGAGTCAAGGCTTCGGGAGAAACGGATTACATGTAAAGGTTTACCTGATAAGAGTTCCAACACATTGTACATGATAGGCTAAGGGGCGGGACATCCCTTAGCGGTAGACCAACCACAACAGAGCCGGCCAGCTAACCAATCAGAGCAGACTGGGCTCTGGTTTCAGACATTAAAGCATGGAGACATGTCACAGTAGAGACACTACATACTGATATACACCTGAACATCAGCAGGAGAGGACTCTTTAAAGTAGAGACACTACATACTGATATACACCTGAACATCAGCAGGAGAGAACTCTTTAAAGTAGAGACACTACATACTGATATACACCTGAACATCAGCAGGAGAGGACTCTTTAAAGTAGAGACACTACATACTGATATACACCTGGACATCAGCAGGAGAGGACTCTTTAAAGTAGAGACACTACATACTGATATACACCTGAACATCAGCAGGAGAGGACTCTTTAAAGTAGAGACACTACATACTGATATACACCTGAACATCAGCAGGAGAGGACTCTTTAAAGTAGAGACACTACATACTGATATACACCTGAACATCAGCAGGAGAGGACTCTTTAAAGTAGAGACACTACATACTGA
>NW_011342475.1:0-2891 GCF_000735185.1 Notothenia coriiceps | reverse complement strand
TATTATTATTGTTGCTGATGGTTGTGGTAGAGGAGTTGTAGATGTTGCACTAACATCTGTATCATGCTCAGTATCATGCCCTGTGATCCACCATTGTTGTTGTTGTTGGTGAAACGCATCAGCACTGATGCGGGGTGAGCAGGAGAGGTGGGGAGAGGCGGGGCTATGGCGTCATCGTTTTCAGGCAATGATCGTGTAGGGCGTACAAACGTTTCGTCTCCAGACTTACCCACTATGGGAGCCGTTATCAAAGTCTATCGGATTCGGGCTCCGAAGCCGTGGCCCCGTTTCGGCCTCATGTGGAGGAACCGTCTATACGATAAAGAACTTTAGCGGATACAACTGATATCGCCTCCGTGTGGACGGGGCCTTAATGCTCTTAATGTCTTTCATTTTTGTAAAGCACTTTGAATTGCCCTGTGTTGAAAGGTGCTCTATTAATGAACTTGCCTTGCCTTTATGCAAGGTGGGGGAAAAGTGACTTTTCAACTAGAACTCCATCTACGTCAGACGCTGGGTGGGAGGTATGCAGAAATCAGTTCATGAGGACAATGACAAAGAGTGAAGAAAGTGTAGAAAGATGCTCTGAAAAGAGTAGAACGTTCTTATAGAACAGAAGAACGCTTTTGAAGAACAGAAAGTTATCAGAGAAGAGTCAAACGTATTTGAAGAAGAGTAGAGTGTTGTTGAAGAAAAGAAGAAAGTTGTCGGGTAAGAGTAGTAGAAAGTGATTGAAAAATGGACGATTGTTGGAGACTGGACGGTTGTTAAAAAGTAGAAAGGTGTTCTAGAAGAGTAGAAAGTGTTTGGGAAGAGTAATAATGTGTTGAAGAGTAGAAGGTTGTTGGACGAAAGTGGGAAGTTCAGAAGAGTAGAATGTTTTTAGAGAAGAATAGAAAGTATTTGGAACAGAAAAGGAAGTGTTTGAAAAACATTGGAAAATCATCTGAGAAGGGTAGACGGTTTAAAGTTGTTGTTTTGGGTTTTTAGAGGAGAAGAAAATGAATAAGAGAAAGTAAAAGTTAAGTAGTTGCAAAGTAGAAAGTTGTAAGAGAAGCAGTGAGGCCATATAGTTAAATGTGGGGGTCCTCAGGGATTAATACTGGGGCCCTTTTGCCTTTAATGTTTAAATGAGGAGAGTACATGTGACGCTGCAGTACAACAAAGGATTCAGTGCCAATAACTAAATGAAAGTTGAGATGCAAGACAAAGTAACAATGCCTCCCATTATGATCTGTCATCAGGTGTTATGGAGCTACAGATGACACAGTTCATATTGCTGTGATCGCTTTTATCATTTCATTTATTAGCTTTTTTAAATGTGGACCCTTTAAACTGTAGGTCAGAATAATGTCACTGTTGTTTATGAAAACAAACAGATTCAAGATTCAAGGTTTATTGCTATAACACATAAACCAACTACGGTGTAATTTAACTTTGCGAAACAAAACAGCTTGTATGATAAGCGCTATGCGGTGTTGGATATGTGAATAATAATCAACATCGATTTGATGCGTGTTCATCTCACCGGTGAATTGGTCGATGCTGGAGGGGAAGCGGTACGCAGCGACGGCTCGGAGCCAGTCCGGCATCACGGGGAGTTTGGGGATTTTCACCGGATGCCCCAAAATGTCAAAGGGGAGAAAAAACTCCTCCTCCTCATCTTCATCCTCATCTTCATCTTCTTCTGCAGGCGGGTCCTCTGGAGGAGGGGGAGGAGGAGGAGCTTTGCTCGGAGCTGCAGACATCAGACAGACTCCATCATAATGTGGCATTTCTCATTATTTACATTGTATTACAGATTTCTGATTTTACAGAAAAAGAGAGTTCAATAAAGTGAAATTGATGCACTGCACAATTCAATCTGATTTGAAAAAAGTAACATTTAGATTCAGAACATTTAACAATCAGACTTTGCATTCAACATTTACTGTTTAGATTAAGATTGAACATTTAAATTCATCGTGCATCATCCATTTTAAATATTTAAAATGAATATTTAAGATTTAACATTCAAGATTTATAATAACATTTAGATGTAGATGTAATGAAACCTGATATTTAGCATTAACCGTTTACATTTAATATTTCAATAAAAAAAATATAACATTGCATTTTGATTTTAACAAGTATAATTTTTGCGATTAAACTTTGCATTTAAAATAAAGATTAAATATATAGATTTAGCATTAAACATTTATATTCAACCGTATTCAACATTAAGACCTAACAATGAGCATGTATCTATAAAGACTAAGAATAATATATATATTTTCCACACATTTCGGCCTCAATGCGAGGAAAATAATCAGAATTTGAGGAAAAGAGATAAACATTAAAACAGTTTCAGCTAAAAGGACACGATGATAACCAGAGGAAACACGTGAGAAACGTATTATAAATAAATCTATAGAAAGCATTTCTCTCACTGGCTGGAGGACTTTCCTCCTCGGACTCGTCCGGGTCCAGAAGACGCTCCTTCTGACGCTCCGCTCGACCTTTGAACATCTGGACCAGCTGCAGCAGACGCTCCTGAAGCAACACGCTGCCCACGCCCGGTAAGGACGGAGGACGCATCCTGAAGGACAGAGGACACAAAGGAGTCAACATGGAGGACAGAAGACAGCAAGAGACAACATGGAGGACAGAAGACAGCCAGAGTCACCATGAAGGACAGAGGACAGCAAGAGTCAACATGGAGGACAGAAGACACAAAAGAGTCAACATGGAGGACAGAAGACAGCCAGAGTCACCATGGAGGACAGAGGACACAAAAGAGTCAACATGGAGGACAGAAGACAGCAAGAGACAACATGGAGGACAGAAGACAGCCAGAGTCACCATGAAGGACAGAGGACAGCAAGAGTCAACATGGAGGACAGAAGACAGCC
>NW_011342474.1:0-3026 GCF_000735185.1 Notothenia coriiceps | reverse complement strand
GTTGCCAAAGTGCTTTGTTTTGAACGTTCATCAGTATTATAATCAAAAAGAGAAATATGAACGTTAGTTTTTACTGAAATGATCAAATCAAGTCAACATTTCACTGAGCTGTGTGGGGTTTGTTCAACTTTTAAAAGATGTTTGAATGGTGATATACGATGTGATAGGTGTTAAAGACTAACGTTTATAATAAATACATTTGTATTGATTTTAAGATCTTTTCATACAATCATACGTATTGGGATCATTTGTATTAATGTGGACCGGAGGCAGAGGGTGATGAGCATAAGTTTCACTTTCCTTTTTTATTTTAATTCAAACTTTGGTCATGAAGAATATGTTTCTCTGTTGTTCATAAAGCATAAAGCAACAGCATCAGAGCACGGTGCAGAGTCTCTAGATGAGTCCCTCCTTCTTATTAAACATCCATGTTGTAGTAGTCCGCTATAGAAAACTGTAGTTTCCATAGTTTCCCCACAGCAGCAGAAGCACATTCATGACGTCCGCTGGCGCATCATAAACACGTCGGATAGTGAAAGTGCAGTCGATTCTCTAAAGTACCGCAGTCTCTTCTCCTAAGTCCTTTTGAATTCTCCTATCCACTATCCCTTAACCCCGTGACCTTTCACTCAGAGGTCAAGGAATAGGAGATAGGGATAGACATTAGGAGCTGATTTTTTGACTATTTGACTGCAACCATGGTCTGGGTTGAGTAAAGAAAGCTGAAGTCATGACATCACTTCCTGTCTAACGTGTGTTCCTCAAGCTCAATGCAAACTCTCATTCAGTATTTCTTCAATATGTATATCTGCAGAAATCAAGCGCTATCTAAGAGTTTATTGTATTTTAGGAAAAATAAACTCCCCTATAGCAGCAATCATAAAAAGCTGTATAATGTAATAAAAACAGTTTCCGTGCAAAATGACCAGCGCAGCAGAGTTGCATACTTGTGTCATCGTAACGTACTTTTATCCATTTTGATGAGAAATCTCTTCGAAAGTACATTTTTCATATTTTTTCTATTTATTTCTGTATGAAAGCTAACATGACACCTATATATAGCGTGAGTTAAGCTTTGTTAGCAAAGACAAAGGGAATTAAAAGAGGTTTTGGCTAATTTCTTGCACTGTACTGAGAGCTACGCCCCCTCAAATAGTTTGAAAAATACGTTGTATAGGGAAATAAATGAACGAAGCACTAATTAGCTTATATCTCTCCTTTTATGTCTTTCTATAAAATAGTCGTGGTTGGGTTTCAGTTGAGGCTGGCATTGTTAAACGTGAGAAAAATGCTTTAGAAACATTCAATTACGCAAACAAATAGACATTATATGAAATGCTAGGCAATGCAAATGAATCAGGAAGTGTTTTCCACACCTTACAAACCTTTTAACTTGTTCTTTAAGCATGTTCTGTCTTTAATCTACTGTTAGACGACAGTTCTTGACTTCCGTTTTGACTTCCGTTTCTCACTTCCTGTACGGTGAACCATTTCCTGCCACAGAGCAACGTTTTTTTTACAGTGCAGTCAGATCGAGGCAGGACAGGGTTAACTTCTCTGAAGCTCTTGCTGCTGCTTTGTATGAAACCTGTTTCCACTCGCCTCACATACCTCAGCCTCGAGGTGTCGGCTGGTTCTCAGCTCTGAGCAGAAGCTCTGTCACCGCTCAGCCATGTTTGTCTCCAGATTTCTCTGCAGGGCGACACACCGAATCAACACAGTGAGTTTAACTTATTGTAAAGTTTATACATTTAAGAACGACAAAGTGGAGGGACTCTTCCTCCGTTATCTGCTCAGATAACTTTAAACAAAACAACTGTATCAGGAACTACTTTAACTGCATACTATTACTACTAATGCTGTGTTATGCTACTTCCTTTGTTACAACTACAAGTATTTCAACATCAAAGCATCTCTGAAAGTATGAATTCTTCTGCAACGACTCGTCATGTAGTCAGGCTTCCTCTTTTCCTCGGCTCCATTGTTTCTGTTGCCACACCTTTTGAGATATTTGCATGATTGTGCAACTGAAGAAAATATAATAATGTCTCTCTCAGTGTGGTCCGGTGTGGTGTGTCGCCTCCAGGTTCAGCACTCAACCTCCAGCTAAAGGTAAACAAGTCCCTCAAACAGCAACCTGTCAAATATCCTACTTTTAAACAAGTTGCAGTCTGATGCATTCAAATGATATATTTGTTGGTGAAAAGTGACCGTACATCAATAATGACAGTATGGTACAAACATACCTTTCTGATTTTTAATTACCCATTCCATTTTCACCTATAATTAATGTGTATTAAAGTGTATACATTTCAAAGATTGACAAAGATATTGATGAGACCTTTGGTTCTCTATGTGCAATAACTGTCTGTGAACATGAAATCCAAATATGGTGACATTCAGACTATTATTTCCAGAGATACTTGGGATAAGAAAAGTTATACCTCGGGTTGGGGGTATCCAACACTGTTGAGGGCGAAAGTTCCTTGTTTGATTGATTGATTGAAAAGTTTATTAACAGCTTGTATATTGGGTACAGTACAGTACAGCTCAAAACATACAATTGTTAAGGGGATGCAGACCAGAGAAAGACTTTCGTCTTGTTTACATCAGGGTCCCAGGTGTTGTTTTAGTACTTGTTCTGAATCTAATCTAAGCTCTAATATATTAACCCCTCTCTCCAGAGGTGTGAAGTAATGGAGTACAAATACTTCGTTACTGTACTCAAGTACATTTTTCTGGTATCAGTACTTTACTCCACAAATCTTTTTTTTTGACTTCTTAAATGTTGAACACAAATACCTGTACTTTCTACTTCTTACATGTTGAACTCAAATACCTGTACTTTCTACTTCTTACATGTTGAACTCAAATACCTGTACTTTCTACTTCTTACATGTTGAACTCAAATACCTGTACTTTCTACTTCTTACATGTTGAACTCAAATACCTGTACTTTCTACTTCTTACATGTTGAACCCAAATACCTGTACTTTCTACTTCTCTCATTTCCCAAACAGGCTGGT
>NW_011342473.1:0-1396 GCF_000735185.1 Notothenia coriiceps | reverse complement strand
CCGTAATATGTCGACGTTTAAAATGTTGGTCAGTGTTTCCCAAGTCCTGAGTTTCGCCTCAAATGACTAACATAAATTAAGTGTACTGTGTAGTGCCGAGGACATGGAGTCGGAGGCGGTGCAATGGAGATGTGAAAGGGTACTTTAATAGAGAGCAGAATAGGACATGTTGTCGGGTCGCAGCCCGGGTCGACAACAGAAAGAGCCAAGAGGGCACACACTATATATAAGTAACACATAACATGTCCGTGCGGGAACAATAGCCGCAACTGTAGTTCCCAGTTTGAATTATGAACCAGTGGTTAAATACGTGGTCACCACAACTGTATGTATATATTCAGAAGCTGGACTAAGGTACTTTATTCATTAAAAGTTGCCGATTAATTTAATATTTGACAACTAATTGATTGATCATTGCAACTCTGATTTAATAACAATTTGCTGTGTTTGTCTCTCACAAAATGATTTAAGGGAGAAAATAAATTGGCACTCCACTCTGTCTGAGGATTTAGTACAATTTTGTGTTTGAAAACAAAAATAGCATAACCGGCTTAGTCTTAGTCAAATCCTAATACTACTTTTGCACACAGTGAGGCAGATGAGAGGGAAAGTAATCCCTGGCTGGTAACCCATTTGAAATCCAGGCCGAAACAAGAGTCTTCTTCATCCCCTCGCAAACATGACCCGACCTCGCATATCTGAACTATTTCTCCCTGCGATTGATAGATTCAATTGAAACTGCCGCATCATTCACGCTGAATCAAAACGATTTATTTACGCCATGGGAGGGAGCTGGTCCAATATTCTCCCGAGCTCAACAGACTGAGCTTATTATCAGCTCGTAGTGCTGAGAGTGTATGTGCGTACATACATACAGACAACCACACACACACACACACACACACACACACACACACACACACACACACACACACACACTGCTTTATCAGTGCAGCAACGGTCCAGCCCACTTCTCTTTCATTAACACCCTAATTAACTTTTCATGAAGTCCATTTCCTGCTTGTTTAATTAACTGCCCATCCCTCTGTTGGCCAACCCAAGCCAGACCTGAGGGGAATGCAGAGCCAAACAAAACTTGTAGGTTTCTGGTTCCTAACCTGACCTTACCCGAATTTATAATGAGGCGCATTTTGTGTGTCATTCATAATTCAACCCTTCAAGTTGAGCAGATCCTCTCAAAGTAATGACGTTTTCATAATTGATGGCACTTCAAAGTTGTAGACACAACACTAACAGTATAATTCACACTCGCGACCAAAAGATCGTCTAGGGAAGTGTGTGTGTGTGTGTGTGTGTGTGTGTGTGTGTGTGTGTGTGTGTGTGTGTGTGTGTGTGTGTGTGTGTGTGTGTGTGTGTGTGTGTGTGTGTGTGTGTG
>NW_011342472.1:0-3071 GCF_000735185.1 Notothenia coriiceps | reverse complement strand
GGTTGGCGACCACTGCTATACGCCATACATTCATAATGTCAGCGGGAGGGAGGGGGGAGCATCGCTACGTAAAAGCATTAGTGCGAGGGAGAGCTATCATCTTCCCTTTACAAGCTTCAAACATGTATTTATCGGGAGATTTTGGCAATAAAAGTTTCATATTCTGAAAAAAATTCCCTGGAAACCTCCAAAACTCTTACACAGAAAGAGGATCTCTGCACACGCTTTTTTTTATATCAGCTTTGTGTTTCAATGGTTTTGTCCTAACCTTGGAGAGCCGTATGTTTACTGCCACCCTAAAAGGACCTCAAAAATGTTAAAAATGTTAATAAAGAATTTATTGAAAAGTTAGTTGGCTGATTGTTTTATATTGGCTCAGCCAGGTTATATGGGATGCCCAGTCTACTATATATGATATGGGTCACTCATTTTACAATATTAAACTTTGTTTTCTTATCTTTAATTTTTCATCCTTATGTAGAATGCTATTACGAAACACACATTTGGTTGTTTATAGCATAAAGAACATCTGATTTAATGTGAGGTAGGGAAATAATCATTTGAGTATAAGTATGTGCATATAAATATGTAATTTACAACAGCTGTAAGATGCTTGAAAAGCTTGAAAATGCACCTTGAAAATGCTTGAAAAGTGCTTGAATTTGACTTTGGAAAAGGTGTAAGAACCCTGTAGAAGGCTGCCCCTATATATTTCAATATTTTACAGGTATGAAATGCAGTGGTTATAACACATGAGATAACCAAAAAAGGTACATTTGAGCGAGACATGAAACCAAGAGGAAGTCGGCTAGTTTTAATTTTATGCTGTTTTTTGACCATTTCTGGGTTTTGTATTTGAATGAAATCTTCTACAGATTTAATTGGATAGACTTCAAATTCAGACTTGTACACTTGAAATATAACAGAGCTGCTTGAGTTTTGTTAATCATTTTACCTACTTCAAACGATGAAAGAAACGTTCAAAGATCTCAGCTATTGGTGGTTACCATGTTATATTTCACCAATAGACCCACTTTAGCAGAGACATAAATAGACTAAAACGAAGGTCCTGCGATCTGAAATGGAAAACCATTTCTCCATCATTGTTTGCAGTAGATAAAGAACGGCGCAGTATGCACGTCTCATTGTGCATATTTTGAAACCAGCAGTCATGCCCTGACAAAAGCCGCACTGAGATTGTTTATAGAAGGCTCTCATGGATGAAATGTTTTTGTGATATAAAATAGATTGTGTTTGTGTGTGTGGGCGATGGAACAAATTATCATTGTGTATGCATTTGCCCGCATTTCTGTGTGTGTGTGTGTGTAGTAAGGCATGTGTATTCATGCACGTGAGTTTACACAGCTGTCAGATAGCGGGCAGCAGCATAGACATGTATTGTTTGTGCCGCTTTACCTGCCTTTGGCAATGAAAGAGGCTGTGATAAAAAGCCAATTGTGCAGTTAGATTCAAACATTCACATCATCATTATGGATTTGGCTGCTAAACGCAAACAAATTGCTTGTTGAAGTGTGGACACATTAAAACAACTATAGCTGTCCCCTTTGATGAAAAGGACGACAAAAGAAAATATGTTAACCACAAAAAACCACAGCGGTGTAATCACTCCCGGGTCTAATTTTAGAGGATATCCTTTTTGTGAACAAAGACATCTCTCAGTGGATCTGGGTCGAGCCACAGTCGAAGCTCCACGGTCTCCTGAGAAAGGGTGGATTGGGAAAAGATGGAGCAGAAGAAGGCGATATGAGAGCTCATGGCCAGAAAACACTAAGCTAGTCATAGAATTAAGTGCTGCAAATAGACAATTACATTTTTCATGCAATATAAAATAAATACACACTACGAGAATGTCTGAAATATCACAGATTACCATTAAGATAAAGGATTGGGCAACCATTCAGACCGGTGCACCTTTAGCTGTTGAATTAGCTGTTATTAAAGATCTGCCTCCACTTCACAGAAGAAAATAAAGTTTAAATCCTCTCAGGAGCATGAAGGTGTTCAGCAGGGCCGGACTGGGACCATAAATCAGGCCGGGAATTATACACCCAGCCAGGCCACTAACAGTTTTTTGGGGCGTTTTGCTGGATGTATCGTCAATATTTACAACGTTGCTGCCCGTATAGTGATAGTCCTACACACTGAAAAAAAGGGGAAAGCGGGGTTGTTCAATTTGCAAATATGCAGTTAATATATGAGACATAATTTATTCATGTTTCTCGTCGAAACATTAATCAATCATGTAGAACTATTTTAATCTTGAGGGGTGTACGTTCTATAAGTCTCAATCATGTTAAGAAATAAGAAAAAAGTTATGTTTATCTCTGTAACTCCGCCCACTGAGCACATACGTCAGCAGCTTGCTCTGCAGCCGATTACTCAGCTTCTAATTATTATTTAAAAATATTTAATTCACAAATTAATATGGTCGGACACAAACCCGTACTTTAATAGTTTTGTAATTGAACCTGAAAAATATGGCACTTTAATGGACAAGATGTCAAGCAGAAAGAAATTGCAAAATATATTTATTTTTAAAAATGTGAAGCTTTTTCTTTTTTAAACAAAGGAGGGGGGGAGGGGTTCTACAATTCTTTCTTCCCGCATCGGAGGAGTAAACTGGTTCTGTCCCGAGAACATTTCTACAAGGTAAAAGTTATTTAAAGTTATTTAATGTCATCAAATATTCGTAGTAGTTACAGGTTATTGTAATAGATAAGAAATAAAAGAAATTGAACACTATGTAGTGAGGACTTGTACTTGCCTTAAGCAAAAAACACCATGCAAAGAATCACGTGCACCTCTCAAAAGCATTGTCACTACTCAACCCTTTGAACTGGTGTCAATAGACTTACTTCATTTGGACAAATGCAGCGGCGGCTATGAGTACATACTGGTAATCGTTGACCATTTCACTCGTTTCGCCCAGGCTTACGCCACCACTTCCAAGTCTGGCAAAACTGTTGCTGATCGCATTATTTAATGATTATGCTCTCAAGTTTGGTCTACCAACATGTATACATCACGACCAAGGCGGCAAATTTGAGAAC
>NW_011342471.1:0-3325 GCF_000735185.1 Notothenia coriiceps | reverse complement strand
GTGGACCCGTTCAAATCCAGTTTTGGACAGTCTGCCGTGGTTCCATCCCCATTTCAAAGTGCTGTTCGACGCTCGGCGTAACCCTCGGAGCACACTCTCCAATCACAGAGCTTGAGGACTATCACGGGGTTTGTCAAGCGAAGCGGAGAGAATACTTACTTCCTGGTGTAATATTCTGTAAAGCAAATGAGCTGCTCCGACCCTCGGTCCTGACGGACTCCAACTTGTGTTTATTAATTAAACAAATAAATAAACACAAGGATAATGATGTGTTGTTGAGTAAATAACAGTGTGGTTTAGAAAAGAATACAAAATTAGAAGGAAAAAACGATTTCAGTTTTCTGAGCCCCTACTCTCCTCATAACTGACGGCAACAAAAGTCCTACATTATTCAATTAAAATAAAGAAGTAAAAACAATAATAGTGGCTTGATATTGAGTTAGAAAAAGGTTGATAAACGCTGTGAGAATGGATCTGTGGAGAGCATTTTGCCGCTATCCCAACTCCTCTATTAGCAGCGTTCAGGGAGCTCTATGCAAGTCAATGGAACTCCCTGATAGTTGAAAACTGACTTCCAAGGGGTACCCTGTCCGTAATAGAGTGACGGGGAGGGGTCCTGACCGACCGTCAACATGTGACGGGTTGGGAGTGAGAACGTGTTGAAACATCAGCCGTTAGCTGTTAGCACTCAGAGCTCACAGCTCCTCATATCTGTTCAGAAACTAGACAGAAGTGAAACAAGTCCAAACCACAGACTGTCTGTGTCATGGAGAATACAGTCTCTGCTTTGTTTCTGTCTGTAGGCCGTTGTTGTGAGCGTGGACGGAGCAGCTACAACGTTAGCTTGGCGGATCTCCATTCAGAAAACACGCATTATAAAAGGTGTTCCTCCTGCCGTCCGTCTGCAGACTCAAAGCATTCATTCATGGTTTTACTAGCATGTATCAGTATGTTGTACATTCGTCTTCATTTTGAAACGTGTATTACAATTAAATCACGGTCAAATATGTTCATGTTGTTGTAGTTGTAGCTCCCTTGCCAGCGTGTCTTGTTTGAATGATGCGAGTAAACACAGCTGACAGCCGCCGTGGAACTGGAGCGTTTAGAGCGATCAGAGCAGTGGTTCTCAAACTCTTTCTGTCAGCCGGCCCCCCCAAAACAAATAGTCACGTAATGGGCCAGGTTAAGATTTATTAAAACACGTCAATATGAACGTGAGCATTCCTTTGCTAGAACAATAAGTTATAATACTTTGCCGCTTTGCAATCTGTGCAACAAAACGAACGGGGCTGCAGGCTCAGTGGCGGCGCCAGAGAGTTCTCTTGGGGGTGCTGTGGGGTAGCTTGACGTTTCATAGAGGGTGCTCAAACATTTAGGGTTTCCCATTAATGCACCGGAGCTACAGTGGAACTTTCTACTGCAACACTCCCCACGCACACACAGTGCACCCGTGACTGTTACAATGAAGGCTCGATAATCAGCATATAGGTGCAAGCAGACGTACTTGTACTGTAGCATATTATTTTTGAATCAATAATTTTTCTAATTATGAATTTCTTTTTTGTCATAAAATGTTTTCCTCCTGGTCTCTTCGACCCAAATGCCTGCAGAACTACAGACTCTCCTGTCTTTGGAGTATTATGTAAAGACAGAGCTTTAAAACTCAAACCAGCACCAGTCTGTGTGCAATTGGTTTGAGAAACAAAGGGTTGCCGGTTCAAGTCCCAATTGATCATCCCTCCACATAACAGGTACATCTCATGTGTGTGTATTCAGAGGCTGTGGGGCCGGGGGTGGGTTCTGAATCCTGATTAAAACCCTAACGAGCAGAGACTGCTAATGACCCAGCTGCACAGTGACTGCTCTGTTCTGCTCACCACAGTCTTACTGCTATCACTGCTCTGGGACAACACATTGTATTGAGCATGCATTGCATCAAGGGTAAAGTGTTCCTCAATGGGTATCATCCTGATTCTCTCCTGCACTTTGGCACTGCTGTCCGATCTGAGGAGTCTTCTTGTTTGTTCATAGATCCTTTGTACATTTTGATAGTAGTTTTGTAATGTCACCTTTATCTTCTGTCTCTTGATTCATCAGTCTCTGTTGTTGGAAACTTACTTTGGTCAACAATCTTTTTTTCTTCCAACTTTCTTTGTAAATATTGTTTCTGCTCAACATTTTTTGACGAATGTTTTTGTCATTTGTTGCCAACATTTGTTCCTAATTTCCCTTTTTTGTCATCAACTGTTACTTCTTCAGTTGACAACTTTTTTTTGTATTAAATGTTTTTCTCCCTTTGTCAGCAAATGTTCTTTTGTTTGTCTGCAGCTCAAGTTTTTATCAACTTGACCAAGGGGTAAATAGCACTGTTTGAAAGATGTGTACTGATCAGAGGGAACGCACTGTCCCACTGTTTGAATACATCCTCATTTCTCTGGCAAATCAAATGCAAACTAAATGCTTAAAATATGAAAAAACTAATGAAATATGGTGGGAAGGATCTCCTGAACACAAAGCATTTTAACAACTGAATGCTCCTGATTGCAGAGATGATTCTGTGGTTTTATAATGAATCATAACACGTGCTAATTGCTGGTTGTTGCAGATCAGACGTGTCTTTTCAGTTTCTACAACTCTCACTTAGCAGTGCAATGGGGGAGGGGGATGCTTTCAGGGTTTGTTTAATTGCTTGCTATTTTAATCCACTTTACTCCAATTGAAAAAAACACTTAAATGTCTCAGCAGCTTTAATTAGCTTGTTGTACCTTGAGAGTCATTAAAGTCAATGTAACGCTCTTATGTAAAACTTTTCAAGTTAGGGACCTGATTTATTTGCTTTTCCTTTCACTTCCTTTTCCACAAACTGTATGTTGCTATCTGTCAAAGGGTTAAACTCCATAGACCTGTGGAAGCAAAGAAACAGAATTAAAGGTTTTAATTATGAAGCCCTTTGTAGCCACATCTGATCAGATGAACTGACATGTTCTGCACTAACCCTCTGAGACCCTCGGGGCCGTATACCATCCCAAATGTCCCATTGCGTTCAAAGCGCCATAACTTCTCAGCTGTTTCAGCCAGAGACATGCCGTGTGTTTCCTCTAGACCACATGTGTCAAACTTAAGACCCGGGGGCCAAATCAGGCCCTTGTTGGATTTAATTTCGGCCCGCAGGATAATTCTTAATTACTATTAGATCTGGCCTGCCGGTATATTGCACGCACACCTTCACTCCATCCTGAGGGTTTCCTCAGCTCAGAGCCTGAGCCCAAACATTGATGACCTTGCACCCAAGATGAGATGCCAAGTATCTGGCTTGAACTAGCAT
>NW_011342470.1:0-5015 GCF_000735185.1 Notothenia coriiceps | reverse complement strand
TAACTTTTTTTGTTTTTATCTTTTTTTTTTAGCATATTGTTTATTGTTTATTATACTATAACTTAGTACTTTTTTTGCATATTGTTGTGTTGTTTGTTTATTATATTATAACTTAGTACTTTTTTTAACGCATTTAAGATATGCAACTCTAAGCTGTCTGTGACTCTTTCCTGCTGTTACGCTGCAAATTTCCCCTCTGTGGGACTAATAAAGGTATTCTGATTCTGATTCTGATAAAGTCAGAGTTAAATGGGTTTAAAACAAAGTATTAAGAAGTAAACAATGCTGTTGTAGAAAGGTTCACTAAAGACACTATAAATTAGTAATTGCATTACAAATAAACAACAGGAATAACAATAATGTAGAAAATACGTCAAAACAATTTAAAAAAAAGCTTAAATAATAGCTTTAATCTGTTAGTCACACCGAAGTCTCTGTAAAAATGAATTTCTTACTCCTTAGTTTTTTAGAGGGACACTGTGAAATGATGTTTTCTAGTCCCTGCTGGTTTATGATGTGCATTTTAAGAGCTTAGCAGGCTACTTCATGTCGTGCTTGTAATGGAATTTCATCAAAGATAAAAAAGGAGCTGATGGGACCAAAAGTCCTACAGAGTTCAGAAGAAGAACAAAAGCCTGTTCATTTTCTATTAGAGAAGTAATAAGGCGTTGAGTTAGGCTGTTCATTCTTTGCTTTAATAATTGATCAAACGAGGTTGTACGGAAAATACTTGCCCAGTTATTTTTGTATTAATGTCAAACAATTGTATTATGTTCATAGAAGTCTTGATTTTTCAAAAGATAAACAAAACTCTGTGTTTAACTTTGTCGTCTTTTCTTAAATGATTTACATTTGACTACATATTTACTGGTTGTGAAGTCATTTGAATATTAAATGCATTGAAGCCCTTTTCTTTCAGTTATCACATTTCTTTTAGAGATCAGAGCTTCCATAGAGATTTGTTTTGCCAAACTAGGGGCTATTTTGGTCATATCACCTGCATAATTTTTTTTCATTGTTGCTTTTCTCCCTGGAAACCTGTGCTGTAATTATGAATATGTTTTGTTTTGAAAGTTCCTTACTGAAGAAAACGGTAGCCATGATAACAGCTGAAGCTTGAATGTCACTGCAGTTTATATGTAATTGTCTTGACAGCAGATTAGCTGAGCTTTGATTATTAATATATTACTGAGTAATGCCTTACAGATTCTAAGGCATTACTCAGTAATATATTAATTTAAATATATTCTAAGGCTTAAAACATATTTAAATCCAAAGGTTAACCTTTATTGCCGCTTATTTAGTAATCAATATTTAAGATGAATACCAGAAAGCAAGATTTTACGGGCATTTTTTATATTGTTGAATACCTTTCTTTAAAAAATTATAATTTGCAGATGAATTTATTCAGCAGTATTTGATTTGCATTTTTCACTAAATGGAATTACAAATTTTTTTTAAGGCCTTGATGCTGAGAGGGAAAAAAAACTAGATGCAGCATACGCATCAACAAGCACTGATGGGAAGTCTCCAGGCTCTGAATACCAATACTTATTCTGACACCTGAACAATAACCACACTTTAAAAAAGCTTGCTGGTGTATTCTCTTTTACACAAAAGAAAAGTTGGAAAAAGATAACGCAAGTCCATCTTCCCTTCTTTTTTTGGATCTCCATTAGCATTGGCTTTTCTACCCAAGGTCAACCACAGAACCATAATAACCTACCGTCACGAATACATCAGGAAGTCTTTGTCGGTGCAGCTCCTCATTGCCATCAACAGAAACTGTTTAGTCTGATTTGTCTGATAAATAGAAGAGAACCTTTTAGGCTTTCCTGTTTTTGTTTGGTGTAATCAACTGATTTATAGTAAGTCACAGACTGAGTGAATACATTTGTTATGCCCATAGATTAATATAAAACAAAACCTGAATAGTGGTAGCTGTGCCAACTGGAGTTGACTAAATCCTCTATTCACATAAACAATGTACTCATTACTAAGTTAACGCCCTATTTTCGAATTCCTACTCAAGTAAAAGTATAGGATCATTTTGGGGACTTTTTATACTTATAAAAAACATTTAAATTAAACCATTTCAGAAATGTTTAATGTATTTTGTGTAGCTGCTCTAGATATCTAAAACATGAGAAGAAGCCCCAACTGGACACTCCATTTTGTGAGGGGTAACAAACAGAGAGCTTGCAGCAATTCTATGATAAATGTTATTGAGTTAAAAGTACAATCTCTGACAGCAGTAAGTATAAAAAAGCATAAAATGAATATACCTGTGAAATAAAAGTACTGCCAAACTCAATAGCAGCTACTGGATATTTTGGGCCACTATTCTCTTCTGAATTTGGACTTCGCATCCCATACATGCATCGCATGTACATGTAGTATATACAAACACCAGAGTTTGTACATGCTAAAACCTGCCTCTTGGCAGCTCAGTATACACCTGACTGAGAGTTCTGCATTTAATGCAGCCTGGCGAGTTTGCAAATATTGTTTCCTCAGTGTTGGGACTGACTGCTCCTATTAGCCAGTCCATACCTGGAGAAAAGGGTATGCTTGGCAGACCTGACCTACTTTTCTCCATAAAGCCTGATGGCATCTGCTCTGCCTGGGATTCAGTTGTTTTTCCACTCAGAGGAGGAAGGAGTCCTAAAAGTCTGACTATCTGGGCAGCAGAATAAGGGAGTTAAAAGATATTGGACAAAAACGGCACGAAATGACTGAGTAAAATTGGTAATGTATGGCGCTGAATGATCTTATAATCTTGAGTCGTAGCAATCAGATTTAAAGTAACTCTAATTCCATCACAGCGCCAATATCTTTATTCTCACTAAGCACATTTCACACCTCCATTTCTGTCCCTCGGTTATGGCTCCCATATAAACCTAGAAAGAGTGGGACAAAGTGAAACTTGAATTGCATCAGAATTTACAAGGACTATTACTGGGCTTTTGACTTATATCAGCCTCCTGGAAGTAAAACATATCCAGCTGGTCTTGTTTCACAACAATTTCTCCCAGTATGTATGTAAACAAAAGTATTTAACCTTTAAGAGCAAACTGAGCTGCTGGTAGCTAACTCCCAAGGTGCTGCCGTGTACGTATTAAAGGATTACATTGTGTCTATTATCAATTCATTCTCAACGGTCAAACTACATTAAAGCTTAGGAAGGGGATCCAGCAGGAATAAACTAGATTTTAACATGATACAACTGAAAAAACCTTGCAGTGTTGCAGTCTCTTTTCTTTAAATAAAGAAAACTTGCTACGAAAGTTGATACTGTAAAACTAGCGAGAAAACAACACTCACAACCCTACCTTTCAGTGCCTCTCTCCAAAGCCGCTCCCCCAAAATGATGACAGCAAACACGACTATTCACCACTGCTGTTAGTCTAGCAATTTGTGAATGTCTACGGTAACGAACAGTTAGTCGGCCTTATACTGCCCTAAACAGCCTGATTCTTTCTTTTTTATTCTTTCTGAACATTTGCTTTATTGATTGATTTTGGGACTCAAATAGTATTTCAACAAATAAAAAAAAGATGCCCAACACTGAAAACTAAGGCAGTACATTTGAGAATACAGCAGATGTCTGTTGCCCATCCAGAATCCATGCAGGGGCATAAGACATGGAAAGAGGGGAATCTATCTGCATCTAATTGAAGTTAAGCCGCCATTTTCTAGTTTCTAAGTACATAGATTTATAAACTTGGCTGCTCTGCTGGGAAAAAAAACATGTTCACTAAATTATCCATCAGTGCTCTTCAGAAAATTGCAGAAGACATCTGTACTGGGATACTAAATATCTTTGAACCCATTAGAAGGGTGTAGCATGATAAAATAATTATACTTCCCCTCAGGTGTTTTAGATGTTCTGTTATAAAATCGTACTGTAACAGCTCTCAGTGAAGCTGAGAAATGTTGCAGTGAAGCCTCCGCTGTTTTTAAAGCTTCCTGCTGTCATATGCCCACTCTGCAAGTCTGGGACGCATTCAAATACTCGCTTTGACTGGAGGGATTGTCTAAATCTGGCATTTGTTAAAATGGAGAATCTCTAAACCTGCAGGGGTGTTTTGCTGGAGACTTTGTTTCTCCCTTGACAAGTACAATGCTCCACAAACATTCATTCCCCGAATAAGATGTTCATCCTACTTTATTGCATCATTTACTATGACCTGTTGTAAGAAGGGACTCTAACAGAAAGCTGTAATAGCCCAAGAACTGGCTCCTTTTAAATGGAAATCTCCTGGCTTTATGAAAGTTGTCTGATATAAATATGTTTTAAATTAAACCACAAAATACATCGCCTGTAACTGCCCCCCATTACGTTGATGCCATGTTTTGCAGGATGACATATGGGCCTTTTTGAAAAATCACTATTGAACAAACAAATATTTGTGCTATTATTATATAAGGCCAATGCTGCGTTTAAGGTTTATTTAGGTTTAGGGAAGTGTTGAAAGAACGATTGCAGTCATGGTTAGAATAAAAATTATTGAATATTGGTAGATAACGGGAAAGAAACTGGTTTCCTGGCTTAGAGTTTCACATTTTATTGATTGTTGAACTGACCGGGAGAAATTCACAGTAAAGTTGTCAAGGGTTTAGTAAATGAACAGTGTGGTTTTGGTTTGTATTTAAATAAACACTGCAGCTCCTGAAACACTGTTAAGCCCGAGAGACCCCGGTAACGGGGGCCTCCTGCAACATCTTGCAGGAAACAGTGTCTGAGGGCATGTTCATTTAATAAACTATGAATGTTTTATATCCATGTAATGGAAAGAAACTCATCTAACTGATCATTATTTATTTATTTTCAAAATAAAACCCACAATGCTAAGAGCCTCTGAATTAGCAACCAGCGAAAAATGCTAACAGATGACTACACCGAAATTCACTCACAATACCTTATTATTTATCTTTGCTGCACATCTCAACCCATCGTTTCACATCGTGAGGGGACACAGAATCGAGGGGTACCCTCATTATCACTCAATTAT
>NW_011342469.1:0-2784 GCF_000735185.1 Notothenia coriiceps | reverse complement strand
AATTGGGTAAGGAGGAAAAGAGAGAGGCTTATGTTTTCTGACATTTTGTGAGTTCCCTGACACACCGGGGACACATATTTATGTATAAAAGACATCAAAAAGTCCATTTTGCATGATAGGATTCTTTTAAACTGGGCAGAGAAAAAACTGTTGGTTCAACTGTCCATATTTATGTCCTACCATCATTGTAAATGATTTCCAGGACAAATGCCTACTCTGCAGGTTCTGCCGGTTCACTGGCGTGCAGTAATGTTCCTGTATGACATATCCTATTTCAGAGAATACAGTACAGGAACGGATTGCACTAATAGTGTTTTACCTTGACAAACAAAGAGACCAACACACACACACGTTGCACTGCAGCTAGCTTATTACAATGAACTGTCTCTCTGCTACAAATAATCAGTTAATGTCTTTTATATGCTTTTGTGGTCTGTAAAAGCAAAAATATGTATCAATATGGAGATGTTTTTTGTTCATAACACTTTGTAACGTGTTCAAGTGTCGAGGTGTGTTTATATTTACGAGGTAATATTACAGGCGCTAACAGCATTGCTAATGTTGAAAATAACTATGGAACTGTTGTGCCAGCTCAGAGTCTCTATTTTAATTTCATAGTTATGATATTGCCCACTATAATTTACTAAAACTACCCAAGCAAAAGATGACAAACCTTAGCCTAGTTTGGCTTACTTGATAATATATCCGGCGCTGTTGTTAATGCGCTCAGTTAATGTCCCAATTTCATAGTAGCGTTACTTCCGGCTAAAATTGAACCAACAAAAGAACACCACCTTAAATGCAACAAATGCAGTTAATAGGGAGATAACTACCAAGAACGTAGCCCTATCAAAGCACTATGTATTTTGTTCTATTAAAAAACAATTTATAATTTGGTCTTATTTTAACATTCTTTTAATAGTGCTTATCTTTGGAGGTTTTTAGAACGTTTTTAACAGTCTTTTATCCCCGAGTGCCAGTGCACTTCGCAGCACATGTTTGCACTGTATACACAAACAACTTATTACAGTAAGTACATTTAAATGTATATATTTAACCCTGTTTACATATGTATATATGTACATTCACCAGATCATAATTTAACTTACTTATTTTCAATTTACATATAGTACACCATTTTTATTGCACAACAGTCATGTTGTAGTCTTTGTTTGTTTTTTGTTTTTGCACGTTGATGTAATACACAACAGTGGTGTCTACGTCTATCTATCTGTGTTCATTTCTTATTTTGTTGCTACTTTTACTCCTGAATTTCCCTATGGGGATCAATAAGATCTATCTTATCTTATGTTAAATGCTCAAATCGTCACACACATTAACTTCTGCGTGATAAGTGTGTGTGACACCAGCGGGCTCAGTAGCTGCAACACGTTCACTGCATGCAACACGCATAGTGTACGTCTCTGTAAATGTATCAGTGTTACATATTGTCATGTTATGTAGAGGTTTGTTATGTGTACCCCTATTTGAACTTCTGAATGAAATATTTGGTTCTGAGTTTTGGCTTATGTCATGCCATTCATAAAACCAGTAGCTGTCTGTAAGGTAGGGAACTATTTACAGTTTATGCAATAACTTAAGTACACAATTACATTTAAATATCCCATTGAACTTTGGGATATCTAAGGGATTGAATTTAGTTTATTTGCCCAGATTTGCTCGCAGTTCCACTCCACTCTCTTATCTTTTGGTGGAGAAAGAAAAGAAAATGTTACTGAAGGGTGATTAAAGTAATTGGAGCCAAAGACAGATGTGGCTATCTTCCCCAAATGAATAACCACTTCATCTGAGATACACAAAAACCTAGTGATTCAACTTTTAGTACAAAATGATAGAGACAAAAGAGATGTTTTATTATACCAGAGAATATAAAATAAATATACATGAATTTGTTCTCATTTTTTTCCCATTATATTTATAGGGTTTTTCAACATAGAAAGAACATACAGTCATACATACATTGACACATGGGGAAATTAACCTTCCCTCCCCCCACCCTCAACATCGGACATTCAAGGAAACTTCACAGATTTAAATGAAACAGGAGTAAATACAATCAGATATAAGTAAAGGATGTGAAACAATAATACAACAAATGTATATGAAAGAATAATTTGTTTCTATATTTAGAGATGAATATTATTTAGTGGGAATGCTATTCTACGCACACATCTTTTATTATTCCGTCGGTATTTTGCCGCGCTTCTCCTCCCGCATTGAACATCGCAGAAACTCCGTTCAAACATCAAAACGTTCAGCTCGGTCGGGAATCGATGGCTATTACTTTTCTCATTCATAACTTTCATAATTCCAGAGATACATCCTATAATACATCACATTTTTAACATTGAAGTCAATGGAGAAAATCTTCAGACTTCAACAAATCTTCATGCAATTCAACTGCTAACTCTTCATTCATACTTTCACTCAGACACCTCATTCGACCTTTAAAATGTTACACATCTTTCTGACATTATTCATGTAAAACAACTTTTAAATCTGATTCTTACTTTTAGAGATATTAAACATTGTTCAGACCTTGTTTTAGAGGTTTTCTTCACATTTTAACATTAACTAGAGTGTGTGATGTCACAGCTAGATTGGAGGACAGCTTGAAATTCGCATTCATATTTTTTTTTAAAACTGCCATAATTCCCAAACCCTACATTCCTGAGACATAATTTATCATGACAAATGTAGGAAAACATCTCGTAGCTTGAAAAATGACAAATAATTAAGAAAAAATAATTAAACAAAGTGCCT
>NW_011342468.1:17560-24587 GCF_000735185.1 Notothenia coriiceps | reverse complement strand
TGCCTCGCTTCTGAAGGACCTGACTCGGAGGGACATGTCCTACCAAGGAAGCGTCCTCGACATTGAGAAACACCCTCTAACACACATGCATCGACTTCACAGAAGGCGGAACTTGTCATAAAGTCCGCGAAAATAAAGCCCACCCATTTAGAGGGAAGATATGATTGGTCAATTGTACTGTCATTTGACTTTACTCTCTCATTGAGTTACTGTAGCGGGTCCTCTGTGAATTTACAGCTGGACCACCATTCAGCTCCTGTCTTCACAGTAACTCCTAGGGACGAGCTTCTTTCATTTAACCCTTCACATTACAACAGAAACTAAATCAACTAAAACAATATTTAAAAAAATATATATTTAAAAAAAATGTTTTAAAATATTATTATATTATATCTTAGAGAGGGCCCTGACGGCTCGCCACTGGTCTTCAATTTTCTCACATTATTAGTGACAGCTGATATGACCTGCTGCTAGAAACAATTGTCACTTTAACCAATTACCATTACCCAGCAGGAAGCCACAATGGGTTTTTGTTGTACACTGCTACTCTTTGAAGAAAATTAACCTTTATTTATCCCCCTAGGGTGAAATTCAGTTTCTGTGCTATGGAGAAAGACAGCATTAGGGTGTTTGTGTGTGAAACTGTTATCCAATCCATCAGCTACATTCAGCTCGGATCTCTACTCTTGATGGAGGAATTATACAGAATGATGAAAGGTGACAGTGTTACTGCAGAGAATAGCCAAAATATATGTAGTGGATTTCAAAATATGTTAGGAAAGGAAGACTTACCAAATATGCTTCATATGCACTGGCTGCTATTTCTTTCTCCTGGTCTGTCACTCCAGGGGACGATGAGCTGTCATGCTTTGCTTCGTTTTGTTCTGATCAAAATGAAAAAGAGAAACAAATGTCAAGGTTACATAACATCACACTTAAATAGAGGCTTGACATTAAAATGGAGATCTAAACACATTGTCATGTTGGTGGAACCGCTTTAATATGATGTGTGATTTGTGAATGGAGCATTTGTGGACTGTAGCCATAAGGAATGGGCACTGTTTGGCATTCAAACAGTGCAATTACATCTCACTGACAAGGGTTGGGAGGGAATTTGGCCACACTGCTTATACTGGTAGCTCTCTCTAAATGCTGGCCCTACCGTCCGCATGTGGCAGCAGAAATCAAGCTTGGTCCAGTTGAGGTGAACCTGCACTACAGCCCCTGTAACCCCAGCTTCCTGTTCTGATCTGACACTGGAGCCTGCGGTCCACTTCAAGGATGATGTTGTGCTTTCAGAGATGCTCTTCTGCATAACACTGTTGTCCCATCTTGTTAAAAGAGTTACTGTTGCCTTCCTGCCAGCTTGAACCAGTCTGGCCAGTCTCATCTGATCCCTCTCATTTTTGCTCACAGAACTTCCGATCAACAACAGTCTGATGTTGTTCACACCATTCTCTGTAAACTGTGAAGACTATTGTGGTTAAATCAGCACATACTAAACTACCAACAACTAGACCATGCTCAAAGTCTCTTAGATCACATTACATAACATTTAGCTGACGCTTTTGTCCAAAGCGACTTACAATAAGTGCATTCGACCAAGAAGATACAAACTTGAAGAAAACAGAATCATATAAAGTACATCAGGTTTCATAGAGCCAAAACATTTCAAGTGCTACTCAACTGGCTTTAGATAAGCCAGTCCTTTATTAGCATATAAGTGCTTTGTTAGTAATTCTTTGTTAGCAATTCTATCGCTCGAAGTGGAGTCGAAAGAGATGAGTTTTCAGTCTGCACATATATTTCAGTCTATATTATCTTCAAAGTATATTACCAGTTTTCAGTCTGCTCATATCCTCTCAATTATAATGTTTGGTCTGAACAACCACACATGCTTTACGCATGATTGGCTGAGTAGATATTACACACTAAAGAGAAACATGTACTTGTGTAGTAATTTATACAGTAGCACTGAGTGCAACTCCACATGACGGTATGTGACAGTTGGCGGATTAATTGAGAATTAAAAGTGACATTTTAAGAAAAAGAACATTAACAGTTTATCACATCTTTAAATCCTCTTTTTTATTCAGAATGCATTAATTGATTTGAATAAAATGAACGTCTCAGCCGTTGCCTTGGTTCACCCTGACAACGCTAACTGTTAGCATATCTGTTAGCCTGATCACTGATGTGGGATTAAACTACATATTCTTATTATCGGTACTCGGCCAATTATACGACAGCCGTATTTACCAGCCTGGAGACGTTAACGCTGGACGTCTGAAGACATGTTCATGTCCTTAATGTTTTCCACTGAGAAAAAAAACTTCAATGCGACATTTGTGAATGAAGTTCTGCCTGAACGTGTCTTTGGGCAACATGCATTCGGCTAGGCTAACGTTTACGTTCACGGGCGCTGTAGATAAACCAAGTCTTATTAGGCTACACAGCACGTCTCAAACTAAGGAAAAGCTGAGCATTAGGGTGAACATTATCCTCAAAGTATATTACCAGTAATTAATTTGAAAATGTGCGTTAAAAGTGTATTAGCTTAAATTGACCATATCTAGCTACGCAGCTAGCATTAGCTAACACACTCACCTGTATTTTCTGCCATATCTGTGGCCTTTTCGAGGTTAGTTAGAAAACCTGTATATGTCGGGTCCGTTGAGATTGGATTTAATTCCGTTGATTGGCACATGTAACGTTGGAATTATCAGTGAATACCTTATCATCAGTGTTTCACACAGAAGATGGCTAGTGTCCGCTCTAAACAGATTCTTCTTCGGCGTTGCTGACAGTTTGCAACAAACGGGTTATATCGCAACAGCGCCCCTGCTGTTATGCACATGTCAGCACAGTTTGAAAGAGCATTCTTCATATCATTCCTATTTGTCAATATAATATTTAATATCCGATAAATAATAGAGAGAGGTGTGTTTCTGGCAAAAAGACAGTTCTCTAGTCTAGCACACAGCCAAGATACAAATCACAATGTATCATATTCAATAAGATTACAATGTATCGTGTTAGCTGTTCTGTAACAACCAGGTACCTCTCCACTAATCTTTTCATGATTTTCTCCGAAAAAAGCCTTTTTTTTCGACAAAGAGTTTTCAGCTTACTTTCTGTAGGCCTATTTAAATTAATGAGAATTGCATATATTCAGTGAACACATGGGCACCTGTAACCAGTGTTATCACGCCTTAGATGTCGATTTGTGTGTGATAGATAAATATATTTTATAGATAATGCATCAATCTTTAAAATTATCAGGGTTTACACATCATGTATTTGATATGATTTACAACGAGATCAAACAATTAGATTTGAAGTAAGAATGTAAAACTTATATGCACTTTACATGACCAAATGACAAACCGTCACACATTAACACATGTGTACACAGATACCACTTAGGTAGGAGATTAATTAAATAACATATTAAACAACACTGTGGTCTTTGTACTGTGTCAGAAGTGGGTGTAGACGTAAATCTATAAAAAGCAGAGAGAGCAGAAGATACCTGTTGCTGCTGCTGCTGTGGGGAGGGGGCTGCCGTAACGACAGACTGAGAGGGAAGTTAAAGGTGGGGTAGATAACTTTGAGAAATCGGTTCGAGATACACTTTTTGTTATATTCCATGGAATGCTCTTAACATCCCGATAGCAATGAATATCTTAAGTGCTTTGACAACAAATCCATAAAAAAATGTCATCTGTGGAAGCCGTAGTAGGCTACTGTTAAAAGCACGACCTACCACGACCCAGCGCCGTATAGACTGAGAGTTATGTCATCTCCGTTCACTCCAATGGACCACTTTTTTACAGCAATGGCGGATCGTGGAGCCTCTCAATCGTTCCCCGGAAGTTAGCGCCAAGGCTAGCAGAGCTGTAGAGTTGCAGCATAATAGACCGTTCGTGACGGACTTTTAAAGGTAAGAAGAAGTTTAAAGATGTATATTGCGGATATTATCAGTACATCTGATTCAAATTAACATGTGTATTAAAGGATGTCAGTGGATTATCCCTAAATTAGTAGATTTAGGGAACGTTTACAGATAACAGATAAAGCTAGGATTCCGGATCAAGTTAGCAACACACGTTGAACAGCCTTTTAATTCTAAATTCCGTTCTCTTAATGTCATTTCGTCCGACGTTGTTGAATTAGAGAAGAGGGGCTTCTAAAATGGATTGTATGCGGGGGTGGAGGGAGTTAAATATTAGATCAATATAACTTTGGTGCGTGTAAGAGTGAGTGTTTTTAGCAGAGCCATATTGTGTCCTTGTGATTATGTTGATTATTACCCGTCTGTATAATGTTGCAGCTCAGCTGATTTTGGATTGATGGCAAAGGGAGAGGGACTTAAGTGAGAGTGAAAACACAAGGTAAGTTTAATACTACTGTTTTATATAAGTAAGCATACTAAACATGTATTCTATCACTGTATTATATAAGTAATCTTGTTAGTAACCTACTGTATGGCAGGTGGAGGGGCAGTGATGTTACAGGTGGAGGAGCAAAACTGCAAGACTGCAAACTCACAAGACAGAGAAATCAAAGTTTGTTCTCCAGAGAAGAGGTTGATTTCACTTCATTTATTTCATATTTTCTAAAGATGTGGAAATGGCAAAAAAAAAAACTTGAGAGCTGTAACCAAGACAACTGTAACAACATGAGTAGAGAGCCACCAAGGTTTTTCAAGTCCCTCTCTTACTCCATTTTGCCAACCCAAACTTCCAGGTACATGACGGGACACCTTGCCTGTTTTTGTTGTTTGCGCTCCTCTGGCTGGGTGCTGGCAGGTGGAGGGCAGTGATGTTGGCAGGTGGAGGGGCAGTGATGTTACGGGTGGAGGGCATTGATGTTAGCTGTTACACACCAGGCTCAAACTTAACACATTGCATCCTTCTTTGCAGTGTCCTTATTCCTGGAAGGGGAATCTGCAATTCCTGCAGAGTTTTGTAACCCGTTGGTCCGCACGCAAAGCGAATTTTTAAAGCCTTCTTAATTGTCTCATTGCTCCATTTCATCCCCTTTGTGGTGAGTCTGCCTAATGCCTTAAGTTGGTCTTTTNCGATTAGATTTATGAATTATAAAAGTAGGGCAGACATGTGGATATTATCCGGCTGAACAAAATGTGCATTTATCTAACAGGTTCGTTTTCCACAGACCTAAGGTCTGTGGAAAACGAACCTGTTAGATAAATGCACATTTTGTTCAGCCGGATAATATCCACATGTCTGCCCTACTTTTATAATTCATAAATCTAATCGATAGATTTATGTTCAGGCCTAAGTCATTTTCAATGTGGGCCGCCGTGCCGACTTAATTCATTTGTAATTGTTACTTGGCTGTGGGTGCCCTGTCATGATAGGTGTTTATATAAATGGTGTTGTTCTGTGTGGTAGAGGGTCGCTGTCATTGATGCGTTTTGCATCCCGGGCCGTTGTTTTGATATTCCGCTGAAGTATACGCTGTGACGTAATAACTCTTATTTGTATTTATTTTTTCGAGGGAAGTGGGGGGGTCAGAGGGCCTAGGTATAAAAGTCAGGGCTCGCCACTGTTGATGACGGAACAGACATAAACTCATCTGTGGTCTGGTTTAGGTGTTGTAACAATGTGTGTTTCTGTTTACCTTAACCCTAATCTTATCTCTAACCCCAACCTTAACCTAACCCTAATATACCTACCTTACCATAACATCATTTAAGCCCTTATCCTGTTGGAAGGATGGGGTGCCACTGGAAGCGCTCTTTAAATCAGGAAAGGATCATTAACTGAAGGGAGACAGTGAAAACTCTGTAGACAGTCAAATATCTTGTTTACATGTTCACACTTCACACGTTTATAAGAGACTGATCCCTTTCACGTAGTGCAGGTGGCAGAACACTAAAGCACTTAATGTGAATTATTTGCAAAAAAGTCTCCAACAAACGCACTATTTTCTCCTTTTTAATGTAAAACAAAGTCTTTGTTTGCTAATCATTTAATTTCAATCAGAAACAAATGGTTTATAAATATATACTGTTGCATTGGCTGAAATATTCCTTTACTCTGGTCAACATGTAGTTTGTTTGAGACTCATCTTGTTATTGTTGTTATAGACACGTTATTATTGTGTTGGACAGACATGGAGCTACTCAGAGATAACTGTCAGAAAAACACTTCGCAAGAAGAAATGATGTCATGTTGTTCTTCACAGAGTGGGAAGTACGACGAGTCACTCAAACACCTGGAAACCCTGCAGGAGCTCAACAAGGAGGACTATAAGATCGCTATGAACAAAGCCGTCGTAGAGTTTTACAAAAGCAGTCAGACTACAACAGGGACTCTGAAGCAGACACTAATGGCAATGAAGAACCAGGTAACTGCTGAAACTTGGGTCATAACCCTGTCATGTTTACAGGGCGCGTTGGGTCAGTTTTCAGTATAAGTTGTAGACTAACAGTGCTTCTTCCTGATGTCTCGCATTTCTTCTCACATCACTCATTATATCTCAGGTTCACACATCGGCAGAGGACATTGATGGGTTGGATGATGTAGAAAATAGTTGGTTGTACTATAATCAAGCCATCATCCACTATCACATGCGACAGTACTCAGACGCCATCGCAATAGGAGAGAGGCTCTACCAGTTCCTGGAACCGTTTGGTATGTTCTGCTGTTACTACTGACAATATTCCATAAAACAGCTGGTTGATCACCCAACTGCCGATCCATTGTTCTCCCGATTCAATCTCAAGGACAGAATCATTCAATATTTGATAAAACTATATAAACATGTCAGTGTTTCCCCTAGGTTTACTGCTTTGGGGGGGTGCTGCCTGAGCGGGGTGGGGGGTGGCATTGGGATATATTATTATTGTTATTGTTTAATGCATCAGTGTTTCTTAGGGTCATAAACACTAAACTCACAACTTAAAATGAAAGCGTTTAGTTTATTTAATAAAAGAGCACATGTTCAATGTGAAAAGTGACAGTAGATATAGATTATTTGCAATTTGGTGCTATATATA
>NW_011342468.1:14221-17338 GCF_000735185.1 Notothenia coriiceps | reverse complement strand
ATAAATACAATTATATCAAAAAAAAATCTTTTTTTAAACACCTTGAATTTTAGGGGGGGCGCAGCGCCCCTCCAAGACAATGGTAGGGGAAACACTGCATATATTATCATGCAAGTGAATAACTTTTAGGTGTTTGTAGCTTTTTGAGGACATTGTTCCTTGATAGCATGTGACAAGCATTTTTCATGACTTTTGACAAAAGGATTTAAGGACATGACATTTAAACTGGATACTTTTATGAGTGTAGACAAAAAGCTGCATAGTCATGACTTATTGTGTCTTTAATATTAGAAAATGCTGAAATGCTGATCATATCGTGACATGGATGTGTAAGCCACCGTTTCCTTTAACCTAGGCCCAATTCCAAACCACCCACTACACTACCACACCATGATGGAGTGAACTTTGTCTTGAGTCACACTCACAGCTGAATAAAGCACTCTTTAATGTGTAAGGTGTGAATACAGCAACAAGCTTTGGGACAAACCCTTTGAATAAAAAACATTATGATCAAATTAACAAGTCTACCATTTGATAGACTAGACACAGGTATATGAAGGGTTAACCCTTTCAACACAGTTTTCAAGTCTTTGAGTCTGAAACCTGTCCCACTAACAGGGTTTATATACAGAGGGGGCATCCCATCAGTAGTTCATCTGAAAGTATTTTACATATATTTTCTAAGGAACCAGGTTTTGACACACAGTCCTTTTATTGATTTGTCCTTGCAGAGAAGTTTGCTCAGGCGGTGTGCTTCCTGCTGGTGGACCTGTACCTGCTCACCTTCCAGCCAGAGAAGGCCCTCCACCTGCTGGCTGTGCTGGACAAACTGTCCACAACAGGAAGCAGCAAGAACGGCAAAGGAGAGGTATGGCTACAGCTGTAAACACTTGTATCTAGTTATGCAGATGCGCCTGAAGCCACTAACTAAATAAAGATATACTTAAATGTTTGAATGCTTTGCTTGATTCCAGAGTTCAAACAAAGATGGAGCCAACCAGAAGGCAGAGTTCACGGCCATGATGGAGGCGGCCAAGTCAAAGATGCACCAGGTAAGAGCTCAGAGATCCCCCCCCCTCCCTGTTCCAGCCTCTGTGACCGACTGTTGTTTCCTTTACAGTACAAAGTGAGAGCCTACATTCAGATGAAATCCTCCAAGGCCTGTAAGAGAGAGATCAAGTCAGTGATGAACACAGCAGGGAACGTGAGTCTACACCATGATGTTGTTCAAACAGTGTGGGGGGGGGATGTGATGTCATTAGGGCTGGCAGGGTTACTTTAAAGAGCCCCTATTATGCTTTTGGGGTTAACTCTTTCCTGCAGTGTTTTACATAGGGTTTTGTAAATGGTCAGCAAAGGCTAAAATCCCAAAGTTTCTCTGCCACACACTTTAAATCCTAATGACCTATTCCCTTTACATGTAATAAGTTACACCCCCAAGCCAGGATGTCATTGTTTTTGAAAGGTGGATATAATTTTTTTAAGACTTTCATGGTATTGACATAGCACAGATTTAAAAAGAACATAAGAAGATGATTTTATAGCTTTTTGTTCACAATACAGCACCATTCATTCCAGCTTCTCCGCCACAGTGACAGACATCATGCTGATGGCTCTCCCAGTGTATGTCGGTCTGTGTGTTTCTCTCTTACCTTTTTCCTGTTCCTCCCTCAGTCTGCACCCTCACTTTTCCTCAAGAGTAACTTTGAGTACCTGAGAGGAAACTACCGGAAAGCAGTGAAGCTGTTGAACAGTTCCAACATCGCAGAGCATCCTGGACCCATCAAGACGGGTAAACACTCCTCTACCTCTTTATCTGAAAAGCCACACAGCTACTTACGGTTCAGATTGCTAATGTATCTTTATTGGCTAAAACATTGTCTTTACTTTTGATGCAGCTTGCCTTAGTAGTTTGATTTATTTTGTATGTGTTTGTTAATGGTTGTGCATCTTGTCTCATACAGGGGAATGTGTTCGATGTATGTTCTGGAACAATCTGGGCTGCATACACTTCGCAATGGGGAAACACAACCTAGGCATTTTCTACTTCAAGAAGGCGCTGCAAGAGAACGACCACACGTGCGCACAGCTAGGAGACGGCAGCAACGCGCACGGTGAGGCTGGGGCTAGACTTTGATTTGTCCAGGTTTTTATAGTTTGTGATGTTTAGATGCACTGTTACTCTCCGTCAGCACTTTCACCGGAACTGCTTTCTACTAAATAAATAGTCCCTAATGAAAACTGCTGACAGTGAGATTTATGGATTATCCAGAGCAATAAGGACATTGCTTCTGCTGAGGATTTTGTTTAAACCTTATTGTCAAATGTTTTTTCAGTAGGCTTTTAAAATATTCCCCTAAAAACAAAATGGGTGAAACAGCTTTTATTCACTGCACTACGAGACTTTGGAATACCCTACCAGGAAATGTGACCTGCTCTATCGAAATCAGTCTCATTGACCCGAAGACACATTTTGAGTTGTATACACTGCTGGAAAGAGGATATTCCTAGCTTTCTAATGATATCAGGATTGTTTTTGTACCAAATATTAAGCGAAATATGTCACATTATATAATGACTGTCACCGAGTCATCATTTTGAGAAAAAGGCCTTCAAAGTTTCCTCTTCTCTGGAATCCATCGATCTGATTGATTATTAGCGGGTGTGTGTATGTCGTCAAGTGAGTCGTCAAGTGAGTAACTTCACGTCACAGCAGGCGTAACTCGTTCTCCGCTTATAATTATGCCGTTACAAGCTTCAAACCTGTATTTATGATCTGAATTTGCCGAAACAAGTTTAATATTCTGAAAGCCAAGACTTTGTTTAATTGAAATCAGATGAAAGCAAACTGTAACGGACCCTGCCGTGTTATCTATGATTACTATACGCTTACATTCATAATTTCAGCCGGAGGGAGGGGGGGCGGCACTGCGGAAGAGCAGATTGCCAGTCATCTTCCCTTTACAAGCTTAAAGAATGTATTTATCGTGTGAGTTTGGAAATAAAGTTTCATATTCTGAAAGCCAAGACTTTGTTTGTTTAAAATCAAACAAAACACCCGAACCCCGAAAAAATAGTTTTTTACGCAAATCCACGTTTATTTTTGAAATGAGCCGT
>NW_011342468.1:0-12828 GCF_000735185.1 Notothenia coriiceps | reverse complement strand
TTCACCTCACCCCACCTTTGTGGAGGTGGCATGTTTTTCCGCTTGGACCTTTGATCAAAAGCAATACCCGGTCAAGCTGCATAGCAGAGTATGCATCTGGCCGGTTTATTCCTGTTGCATTCCAAAGAGCCAGGGACTCATTGTTCCACTAAGTAGTTGGATTATTAAAAGGCAAAGTTTGACGTTCCAGGGTGGTTTTACCGGAGCATATAAGATTTATCACCAATGTTGAAAATGTTTAAAAGAAAATATGTCTTGAGAACACGGCGTGCGGGAAATATTACGGGTCGTGCTGCAGCTAGATGTGGCCTGTCCTCTGTAAGTGTCGGCGACTGACATTGCAGGAGAACGGCTGTCCACAGGCTGTTCCAACCTTTAACAACTGTATTAAACTTCCAGGTAGTGAATTGAACTTGCAATTGTAATTGGGTGTGTTGGTATTATTTTCATGCACGGACACGCATGTTCCACAACACACAAACTGAACACACTCAATTTTTCCGATCGCTACCAGTGTCCTGCGATTCTTGTTATAATAACAAAGTGCACGTTTACTGATGCAATATGGTTGAGACCATTCGGAGCTTATTCTAGAGGGGTGCAAGGTATAATTCCAATGTAGTGGGGGGAGTTTTATACAATTATGTTTAAGAACATAAAATAAAAAGGTTTAAAATAAGTTATTGTTTAATGTTTTAAGGAGGGGTGACGCTACTCAGGCCAATCAAAATCGGTGCAGTCAGCACGTAGATTCAAACCACACACAGAGACGAACAAGAGAGAGAGAAAACAGTCGGAGTAATTTCAAATGGCGGGAAGCGTTAGACAGCGAAAAAACAGAGCATTTAATTACATTTTCTCTTACTGGACCTCTTTAAATGCAATTGAATACCCACTGCATTATAGCAACAATAATAATAATAATAATAACAGCAATAATAATTGGGAGGGGGGGCGCGGCTGTTCTTATGTTCCCTGAGGGGAGGCTCACCTACCCACACTTTGAAAACCCCTGCTCTATATAGTTGCTGTTTGAACTAGGAATGTTTGAGCCTCTGTTGTACTATTTGCTCAGGACAGCTTTTCTTTAGTTCACAAGAATATTCATATTGTGCCATCTGATCCACCGTCAATAATGGCTTCCTCTTGACTGAAGAGCTGCTGTTTGACAGTTGTGTGATGATGTGTTGCAGTGGGAAGGGTCCGGAGGCCGATAAGTTCCTGTCCGCTGCACCATCGTCCCCTCTCAGGAAACAGGAAGTGGAGAACCTCAGGTAAACACTGCTCTCCTCACTTCAGCCGACACATCAGCTGTGACCCGGCTGCACACTCACCTCTGTCTTGATGTGCAGGTGCTCCATCCTGGCCCTGCAGTGCCTATGTGGCGTTGGCACTGGGAGACAACCTGATGGCACTGAACCACGCTGAGAAACTACTCCATCAAACCAAGGTGTCCGGATCGCTCAAGTGAGTCACAGCATCAGTGAAGGGATCAGCTGGTCGTCAGCCATGTTTGCTCCTGTCACTCGGCCCTCTGCTCTCTGTGCAGGTTCCTGGGTCACCTCTATGCTGCTGAAGCCCTCATCTCATTGGATAGGATCTCAGACGCCATCGGACACCTCAACCCAGAGAACGTGAGCGACGTGTCGATGGGGGTGCTGAGCAGCGAGCAGGACCAAGGTCAGGGGCCGCTCCACTGTCCTCTACAGAACACACTGCTTTGATTCAGGGATTAATGCTCGGCTTTGTTTTCGTCAACAGGTTCAGACAAAGGAGAAGAGCCTGTGGAGTCCTGTGAGCAAACATTCAGAAATTCATCTATGATTGAACAAAAATGATATGTACAACACTAAGAATGATTCCTTTTCAAATGACATCAGAATACTAAGCGTGTGTGTGTGCAGCAGGGAAGCAGACCCCCCTGTGTTACCCCAGCAGTGTGACGTCAGCCCGGGCCATGATGCTCTTCAACCTGGGCAGCGCCTACTGTTTGAGGAGCGAGTACGAGAAGGCCCGCAAGTGCCTGCATCAGGTAACCATGACGACAGCTACATGACTTGCATATACTCATTAGGTGCAGCAATGTAAGCTTGTTGTGTAAGGCAGCAGTCGGGGTTTCTTTCACAGTGCAAACCATTAACAGTAAAACAAACCATTAACAGTAATTAGGTTAGCACAAAGCAACACAATCCCAGAACAGGGCAGCACACGTAGATACACATGCCTAACATAGCAGTGCCTCTGAGGCTAGTTCTGGAGCTTTGTGTGAGGGCATGTTGTTACTGCTGCAGCAGAGACCGCTCACCCAGATGGATATGGTTTTCAAAACCAGTCAAATGTCAACACAGACATGATGCAGAAAGTTTAGAGTGTGTAGCAATCTGCCTTAGCTGCCTTCACTGAATCAGTGGTAAAATGGCTCTGTGCTGATTTGGGTTGGGAACCGTAACTCGGTTCCAGATGAGAACCGATAAGAAAATGCCGGGTACCCATACAAAATACACAATTTCGGTTCTGCTTAACGGTTCCTAAACACGGTAGAACCTGTATTCCACCAGGTCCGTCTGTGCCGCGGTGACCCGGTGGAATATAGGGTAAGGGCGGGCTGGCCATCTGGAGAGTCACAGAATGGCCGCCCTTAATTTTTTTAAACAGCATCATGTAAGTTGCGCTGACAGGCGACAGAGGTCCACAGTTGCCCCGCAGCGAGGCTCCCCCCGCCCTCCCATAGACAGTTCACGAGCTCAGTCACTTCATAACACCAAAGATGGATCGCGGTAAACGCTCTAAAGTGATGCTCCACTACACTAAAAAAGAAAAAGACAAGGCATAGTGTAATGCCTGTTAATAGCTTGCCATAGGCATAGCTCTGCAGTTAAAATAAAGCACAGCTATTGTGCAATACATTTGTATTGCATGTTTATTTTTTTATTTGTAAAAATGTCAGTTAAAGCTTAAAAGAATAAAGATATTTTTGTTATCTAAACGTTTCACCTCTTTCTTTTACAATTTTGGAATCGAAACGGGGAATCGATAAGAACCGGAATCGATAAGCAGAATCAGAATCGATAAATTTCAAACGATACCCATCCCTAGTGCTGATTTTGCCGTCCTTCTCCTCTATGAAGCTGTGGATGTATCAAGAGAAGTGGATACAGTGTCAAAAATAGCCTGACAGTAGATACAAAAATACTCAGATCATCTGGAAATCTGGGCTTAAAGAGCATGCCTACATTTTCCTTAAACCCAGATTCCCAGTCTTAACCCCGCCTCCCCATCATTAAGCCCCCCGCCTCCCACCCAAGTGAGTTTTACAACTTTTGAGGACCTAATGATTAAGGGCTATTCAAGTGTTCATACTGGGAAGTTGCTTCTCCTCTTTTTTTCCTGCCCAAAGGCATTATATGACACCGAAGTTGTTATACCACCTTTTGCTTGGTCCCTTCCTGGGAGCTCTGTGGTGCGTGACTCCTACAGATTGCCCCAATATGCTGCTCTCAATGTTCAAATTATATGAAAATGGAATGCCACTCCCCTTTTTAAAGCGCAACCAATGAGATGACCGCTGTATGAAGCAGCACTAACAATAATTTCAGGTAACCATAGAAACCAAAGTAACTAGCTGATCACTGTAAGGCACCTTTATTCTGCCTCGTTCCTCACAAGCTTCTATTCACAGCCGATATGATGGCTTCAAGTATCGTCTCTTAAGTATAGTACATTCTCTAAAAAATGGTGTTAAGTTATAGTTAAAACCTTACAATCTCTTTTTTTCTTCTTCATCAGGCTGCATCTATGGTGAACACTAAGGAAATTCCTCCTGAAGCCATCCTGCTGGCAGTGTACTTAGAGCTGCAGAACGGTATGCCACACACTGAAATCAACGAAACATTTAGTTTCTTCATTTGGAATAACATATGTTCAGAAAGATGTTTACTTATCCTTTAAATCTGATAACTTTGTAAAGTTTGACAAAGATCTTGGACAGTGAGGACAGGTATCATGATGACAAACCCTTTCTCTGGTCACCCTGTCTTTTTTTTTTAACGTAATTATGTCAATCCAACTGCGAAACGGCACTGTGCTCTGGTGCGGCACATCTCAGGGGCTGAAGGTACTCATGTTACCTCCGCTGGTTTTCACATGTGTTCGGCATTACTTGCATAAAAAGTGGGTTTATAAAACGTAATTTTTCTTTAATCCAATATGCTTCCAAAAAACAGGTGTGATTTAGATACCAGTTCTTCCTCTTCTACTTCATCCCATCACTGGTCTCTTTCCCTTCAGCTCAAATCCATGTGCTCTACTCATCGACTGTAAATGTACCGCCTCAGCCACTAGCGTAACTTCTTCTTCATCTGATAGCCAAGTATATTACCATGCAGAGGGTGAATGAATGGCACATGGAATAGGCTATCATTGATATCAGGTCAAGTGTCTTTGCAATACGTCTACCCTAAATGTTGATATAACAATAGACTTTTTGATATATTATGCAGCCCTATCCATTAGTGGTATTTCCTTAGGTTATTATGTGTGTTAAAAGTGTGTGTGCTGCGCCCTCAGGAAACACCCAGCTGGCCCTGCAGATCATCAAACGGAACCAGCTGCTGCCCTCGCCGGTCCAGAGGGTCTCCCCAGACTCCCGCAAGAAACCCGTCCAGCCCATCCAGCTGCCCTCATCCTTTACACAAGTTCAGCGCAAATGAGCCTCTACAGCCAACCCAGACCCCCCCCCTCTCAAACTTCACCACACCCAGTACCCCCCTGAGGAGCCTTGATATTTATAAAGCTACTTCCCCTCAGCACCAGGAGCCGTTTGAAGTGCAGGAGACGCTGCAGGCTGATGAGACGAGTAGAGCGTCAGCTGCAGCGCTCACTGTGGACTGTTTATTTCCATTTAAATGAGGAATCAGTGTATTGTCTGAACATTGAAAATAAATTTTATTTACTGTACAAAATGTGTGACTCTTATACTACAGTCTTTTCTGTCCACAGTAGATTAACAGTGGATATAATCAAAGGTTCAAAGGTTTAATGAGCGTTCAGAAAATAACAATATATAGTTAAAGTCTAATAATTAATAAAATACAATATGTAGTTATTTATTTTAAAGTACCATCATTTCTCAGTGCACTCAACGCAACAATTAAAAATACTCACTGTCTAACTGCACAAGTTAATGCCTCCGAAACCTTAAAGTTTAGGCAAACACTATGGTTTAGATTTTTCATATCATTCCTGAAGAGTTACAATTCTCCAGTATTCAAGAAGAAAAGCAAACATTTAAGAACATCTGAAAAACAGAAGACATGCCTGAAACCAGATGGAGGACACAAGCAGCTGAGGTGGGTTTCCTCTGGAGGGTGGATGACGTCTCTCTGAGGGATAGGGTGAGGAGTTCGGTCATGCTGAGGGACTCCACAGTAGAGCCCCTGCTCCTTCACATAGAAAGGAGGTGGTTCGGGCACCTGGTAAAGAAGCCACCTGTTCCAGGCCGTCCAGCTGGGAGGAGACCGAGGGGCAAACCCAGGACCGGGTGGAGGGATTTTGTCTCGACGCCAGCCTGGGTGCGCCTAGGAATCTCCTAGTCAGAGCTGGTTGATGTGGCCAGGGAAAATGAAGTTTGGGACCCTCTGCTGCCCCAATAAGCGGTAGAAGATGGACGGATGGATGAAGCACTGACATTTTATCCAGCATAAATGTATCTTTCTTCTTCGTGTCATTGAGAGGTCCTTACCCTCAGGTGGGGAACCACTGAGCTCTACTTGGATTCGCCTGCACCACTAACCATATAAAGGTTTCCCTTGAGACTGAACAGCACCTCACATCCAACCAAAGATCCTGTTGAATTGTTCTACAGCTGTAACAAACACATGGACCGAGTCTCAGCTCTTCCAGTCCCAGGGGACACAAAGGTCCCCGTCCTGCATGACAGAGTAGAACTGAGAGACACAGATGTGGAGGCCTTGCATGAGGGGAGAGCGCTGCTCCACTAGCCTGTTGCAGCACATGATCATCTGGCTGGAGCTCACACTGGGCTCTTTGGACAGACTACTCAGAGACAGGTTGTGGAGACAGAGCTTCACCACAGCCGCCTCCTCCGCCTGCAGCCTGCACACAGAGAGGAGTGGGTCAGTAACACAGCAATGTGGAATGAGCTGCAGAGGATATGGAGCAGCAGCGATAAGTGGTGCAGGAATGAGTCCTGAAATCCTGAAATGACTTTTCAGGATTTGACAAAATGGCAATTTTGTGTCCCCTCGTCTCAAAGTCAACTTTTTTTTTTAATGTGTTTCTGGTTAAAAGCTTGAAACACAAGCTGGAGAGATTGTCACATTATGCTCTAAGACATCAAATACGTCAGTAAATACTCCTCTTTCTGAAGCGTCTGTCCTGTTGCTAACAAGTGTGTTTGCCAAAGAGCTTATTTTTTGTTGAGGGAGCACTTGCGATGCTAACTCCACGGTCGGCCGACAAAAAGACATCACTGCACCACTGTATAGCCCCCCATAGACCGCACATTAAGGTTTCATGCTGTGACGCTGCTCAGAGTGCAGAGATTCAAACACAATGCCAGATGATTCCTCTCAACGAGTGACTGGAATCCATTCAAATGAAGCGTGTTGACTCACTGGTTTCTGCGTTGGGTGCGCTGCCTGGCCTCAGGGGCGTGGCTCTGCAGGAACACCTGCAGCTTGGGGGGGTCGCAGGTGGTAGGGATGATGAAGTACCCCATCTCATGAAGACTGGGATTAGTGCGGTCACTGTGATTGACACAAAGAACACATGATGTGTTACCTAGTCAAAGTACAAAACCGCATTCTATGGTCATGTGACAGCTTACTTCTCTAACAACATGCTGAGGCCCTGCATGCTGCGGGGGTGCAGCCGGAGGCGGCGGGAAATCAGGCTCTTGTGGAAAGTGTTCAGTGTGCTGTAGTGCTCGCTGATGGGCTGGATGGGGCCCAGCCTCTCCTTGTGGACCACCTGAGTCCCCCCCAGCAGGAGGCTGATCCTCTCCTTCAGCCAGTCGCTCTGCTGCAGCAGGCTGTGGTAGCTGGGCAGCTGCTGGAACATCTGGAGACACAGAGCAGCGTCAGCACACAGAGGAGCACACAGCACCGGCAGCAGAAGCACTGCGCTGCATTACTTTGGTCCACTGGTGATGGACGTCCATGGTTCCCAGCATGATGTGTCCAGAGGCGTTCAACCCCGACTGGTCAGCAAACATAACCGTGTGTCCTGGAGGGGGTGGGGGAGCAGCCCATTAAAGGGAGGTTCACCAATTCTACATGTTTTACTGGTAAGAGCTAACCAAGTGAAAAAAGTTCAGCATAACACTGCAGTTAAACACCTTCTGTTCTAGTTTGCCGTGAGGGTTTGGGTGTCAATAAAAAGCATGTGGTGGATTTTATTTTACGTAAACCTTCCATAGCTTTATTGGAAGCTAACACAAAACTGGAGATGTGCGCTCAGCATAGCAGCTCTTACCACATATTTCCGTCTTCTCCTTTAACCTGTTTGATGACAGATTAAAGTGAAGTGCAGCACTCCTAAGTTGTAATAATGTATCATAGGTGATATATGTAATAAGACATCTGGACAACAAAACGGAGCATTTACCTTCTTAATAAAATAAATAATATAAATGCATAAATGTCTGCCAGCGAAAAAGGTCAGAAATAAATGTACACAGAATAAATGCAGAGAATTGTTCATGTGCAGTTTTTTTGGACTTTTTATGAGTAATAGAACAGCAGGAAAGTCTGCCGTCAAAAACTCTAAGACACTCGAAAAAGGACAGGTTAAGAAACAGGGAGACCCCACTGACAGAAATGCAGCCATGAATGAGTGGGTGGTTTAATGGAGAGATCAGAGCAGGGCCTATGTTTACCTCGCAGGTTCCTAAGGGCCCCGGGGTCCTGCTGGGACAGCCGGCTCAGACTCTGAAGCTGAGAGCACCTGTGGGCCACCCCCCAGCTGCGCTGCCACCTGCACCACACAACTCATGTCATTGTCATGGTAACGTACAGTTTCATGCCCAGTCCCCATAAAAACCTTCACTAATCATTTTGAATAGGGATGCACAATATGGATTGTGTGGAGCCGTTACTGATAAGATGACCGATGATTTCACATTTTGTGGGTTTAAAAAAGATTTGTAATCTGTAGTTTATTATTCTCAGCTGAGGAGGACATGTAATGCTTATTTTCAGGTTCATAATAGTGTTTGTTTAGTGTCTCTACTGTGACCTGTTTCCATGCTTTAATTTTCAAAAAGCTCTTTGTTTTTCTCATACTGCCTGTGCTGCAGCACCTCTTTTCACCCTCATATGCCCCGCCCCTTAGCCTATCAAGACAATGTGTTGGAGCGATAGCCAATATAAGCTCAAATATAACATAGTGAGGTCACTTTGAAACAGAAGTAAACAAAGGAGTCGAATGGAAGCGTTTTAGGAGGGGACTTTGCAGAACATTGACATGCACAGAAACCTATATAACACTACAGGAAAATGAAAACCCCTAATAGGGCCTCTTTAACTCAATGGATGCAATTTGGCTTCCTGTTATTGACCGATAAATACTATCAATATTTTTTTTTGTGGTAATGACACAAACACATGATAATATACATTTTCTATTATCTGCCTCTAATTGACCATATGTGGTGCGTGCTTCACTTAAATCATACTCTGCAGAGGAGCAGGGTTCACTGCTGACTGCTCAATCTCTAACCAAATTAGAATGACATCATCAGTTACTCTCTTGGTAAGCGGTTAATCATTTTGCAAGAACAAGGCTCCTTAGATCGTTCAGGACTACAGTTTCCTATCATACTGAGTAGAGTTGAGTGTACCTGATGTCGGACAGATCCAACTTGCGACTAAGTTCATTCTTCAGTCTGTTCAGCTCTTCTCTCCGAGGAAGACTAGCAGTATTCTTCTTCGTGGCCTCAGGCTCATTGTTTCTCAGCCACAAGCTGACAAAGAAAAGGCAATAAGAAACCACTCCGACAACTCTATAAAGCTACAGTCCATGCACTCAGTTACTTGTTGAAATTATGACTTGGCCTTTAGAAACTAGCGGGTGAACATAGTAGAGCAGTTAGCAGCTACTGAGCTGGAAAAACCAAAACAGAGCTAAAAGAGTGTAAATAATGGACTTAGATTCATCAGGTGGACACAAGCAAAAAGACCTCTACCTAATGATTGTTTTCTCCTTAAATGCTGGACATGTAAATAGTTTGCTACAAGAATGGTAAATGCCTGTCCATCAGATTGTTTAGAATATTCAAGAATGGTCCCCCAGGTCTTTGGGTTACTTTACTTTCATTATTCTACTTCATGAGAAACATTTATTATCTTTCCAAGAGTGAGATTAGAACATGTCCCATGTCTGTGATGAGAGTGGAGTCAGGACGTGGTTAGCCTAGCTTAGCATAAAGCTTGAAAGCAGGGGGAAACGGCTAGCCTGCCTCTTTACAGAGTTCAAAAACACATACTTATGCTTATTGACATGTACCATGTTTGTTTGAACTATAGGTAAAAAAAATGCGTAAAACAACAGTTTGGACTGAACTCTATCATATGTTGGTTTGTATCAAAAAAGTAGTGAATTCTTTGTTATGTACTGTGCGTTCAATGTTACTAACATGAGAGTGGGCTCCACCCTCCTGGCCTGCTGCAGCTCCTGCTCAGGGTCTTTGAATCCAGTGAAGCTGTAGTAGCTCTTATGCCATCGAATAGGTCTGTAGAAAGCCCCCCCCCCCTCAGGTGGTCTCTTAGATGTCTCTACACTTGTTTTGAGATCCTTCATGTGCTCAGTGGGCAGGCTGCAGGACTTCAACACGTTCCACACCGTGCTCAGGACATCGTATGTGTGCAGGGTGAAGCTCACTGAGCGGAACCCTGAGGACAGGCGGAAGGTGAAACATCTGTAAAGATAGATTAAATACTATGAGTGGTATTCATGAAAGTGTACCTGAGGCCAGGAGGTCCGGCTGCACATCGCTGCTGTCCTTCGTGTCCCTGACATAAAAACTGAGCTTCATTGGCCGGACTGAGTGTGAGCCGGGCTTCTGCAGGTGGTCCAGATAGCTATTCAGCCTCTTCAATGAAGTCTCATTGACTTCCTGTAAAACACACCACTCAGTGTTACACAGTGTGGGGAATCCCCTCTTTACATGATGATGATGATTGGTCTTGTGTTCCGTCCAACATCACCAAAAAACATCCACTATGTGATAAATACACACCAAACCCCTCAGAACAAGTCGTTTATAGGCTCAGTTCAACGATTTTAGCGTTGTTATCTTTTCAACAAAACATTTAAACACGTGATAATATACTAGACACCTACCCGTTCCACGGGGTGTTGACCAAAGAAGTCAGGATGGACTGCAAAGTAAAAGGGTCTGAGAGCAGTGACAGCTTCTGCCCCCGACAGCGCTCTCTGCTGGGCTAAATGTGTGGCTACACGCTTCCTCTGCAGCCTGCTCAAAAACACAGGAAGGTGACTCGTTTTATAATAATATGGAAGTATATTGTCACACAGTTTTACATATAGATTATTTTTGATTGTTGATCAAATTATCGGTTGTTCTTCTACCAATTGTTTACCCCATAAAAACAAAAAATACTTATTGCAAACGAAGAGGCCAATGTGCAATCACTCAATTGTATTTTTGTCTCAACAACAGTTTTCAAGCCTCCGTGTTTTCAGTTGAAATAGTTAGAGATGAAAGCTGGATCATTGGCTACAGAGGATGTACACAACTGTTTGGCATTTGTATTTGATAAATGACTTACAATAAATAAACTCTAATCATTAGTGTTTAATACAGTTTGTAGTAATGTTTTGTGTACACAATATATGGTTGCATTATGTCATTGAAAAGGGGAACATTCAGTCTTTCAAACATTTTAATGCACTTGTTAAAATTGTATACAGACATTCCTTGATCCTGGCTTGACTATTATCTAGAATCATCACCTTGAGATCACCAAATGTGTTGTGACATGTGAGGCTTACATGTCACACAACACATGTGAGGCTGAAGCTGACACAGCTCTAGCATACACCATGCATTGCACACGTCACAGCAGCGTGGGTTACCTGATGGAGCATCTCAGCAGGGAGTTGACAGCCATCACTGACTGACCGCGTGTCAACAGATGTGCATTAAATCCTCACGAGCTCTTCTCTGCAGACAGTCCATGGCAGATCTCACATCACAGTAGCTTTCACGTGGTGTACATTGATCCCAATCAGAGAGCAACTTTGAAGAGGAATATCAGACTGTTAGCAACTTATAAAGACATTACCAAAGCATATAAAAATGAAATGAAAATGTAACGTATACAACTTAAGGCCAATAAAAGTTAGCTTACTTATCAAACTAAAAAATATTAGGGTCAGAGGGGAGGTTAAGGTTAAAGCTTTAGCCTTGTTTGCTAAAGTTACTCAATGACAGCAACAAAACATGGCTGCAGTTAGCTGCTTCAGCTAGCATACAAAGCATAACAAACATCAGTTGTTGTTTGGCTATGAATGACTTGCAATAATTAACAGGTAAGGGTAGTTGTTAAATTGGCCACAGTAAAACAGTAATATTGTCCTCACCGGAGAACCGCTAGCTTAGCTCATTGTTTGTGTTCTTCTTCTTCTACGACTATTTTTTGTGAGACAAGCAGCCGCTTCTTCTTCTTCTTCTTTTTGTTTAATGACGTATGGCAATTCTTGTGTTCGGTAATCGGTACAATACCGCCGCCTACTTAACTGGAGTGTGAACCAAAGCTCTCTGTTTGCATTAAGACTAAAAGAGAACAACTAAAATCTAGGTTTTAAAAACGTAAACAAGGCTTTATTGTCAAGCAGGGGTGCACATAACTGGTACGCAGGTTCGCATGCGCGGCAAACATCTGAAATGCGTAACGTCACTTGTGTACCGACGGATTTGTGAAGCTTTTCCAGAAGGCGCTTAGATTACTGGACGACAGAGTTGGTGCCGTATGTACGGTGGCTGGGAAGTGCAATGGACAATTACAAAGTGTGAAACACTTTAACAAAGCTTGAGACAAATTTACATTTTATAAAACAAAATTACATTAGCAAAAACACTTTTACCAAGGATAAAACAATTTAACATTAACAAAAACAAATTAACAAAATGCAAAACAATTTAACATTTCCCGAAACACTTTAACATTTCCCGACACACATTAACATTTCCCGAAACACATTTACAAACCAGAATCAAACCAGAAAGGGAATGTACATCATACCGGAAGTGACGTGACGTGACGTGACCATAGGACGTGACGTGACGTGATTGGCTCAAATTTAAATTTGTTTTGGCGGAAAGACCGAAGGTGCGAGTGTGTTTCATATACAGTCTATGGTGTGTTTACGTTCAGTAAACATGTTTTGTCCATTTTGTGGAAACAACCTGGGACAAGTGACACGGTTTTGCCTTTCGTGTGGAGGATCTCTGGAGTGTTTAAAGGACACGGACCAGACGGGTGTACCAAGCGCACAGGGGACATCGAAACAACCGGAAAATGCGAAACAAAGTAAGTGTAGTATTGCGCTAGCTTTGTGATGCTAATGTAAGACATGCAGTAAATAAAAGTTCAATCACAGTTTCATATCAGTCAAATACCAATCCATGTCTTAACGGAATAGCAACGCATTGAGCTAATATGCTAGTTTTTATTTTTAGGTTTTCCGTAAACCTTAATGCACACTTGCTTTTGCTGATTGTTGGAGCTGCTAATTTTTATATTTTTATTGGAACTATTCATACCAGCACAACCAGGCCGATCC
>NW_011342467.1:0-2154 GCF_000735185.1 Notothenia coriiceps | reverse complement strand
AGTAAATATAACAAAGACAATCACAAACAGTCCTATTAAGTAGATAATTTCAAGCTTCATTTATTAATAGGCTAAACTGAGGATAACTTAGTTGTGCATTAAAAACTAATCATCATGGCCATGGCTTTTTAAATTAGGATAAAAACTATGAGGCAGGGTTTTTTTGATTACTTGTATGGCCCATGCCAAGACAAAACTGCTACTTGAGTTACGGCTGTTCGATTATGGCAAAAATCATAATCACGATTATGTTTGGTCAATATTGATATCACGATATTTAAATACGATTATTCATTGACTTTGAAAACATCCATTTATTGAAAATAATAATAATTTGAACAGTATGTTTTTAACAGTTGAATACCCTGACCTTTAAGTATAATTCAACTGAAAAACAAATAAAAAAATTAAATGATACATTTATATCTACATTTAAATAAATAATATAAAAATAATAAATACCAATAAAGAAGATAAACAAATATTTTGGAGCGCACTTCCACAACCTACTACACATATATAAATATGATAATTAATTTCACTCACAACCTGTAATGTTTAATTATACTGCTACACGCAGTGCTCTTACTTTGGTAACCCCAAAGTAGCTAAGAGGCTCCGGCTTGACGAGGGTAGTGAAAGTTGACTGAACGCTAGAGACCGGAGAATAAAGACACGGCAACTAAAGCTTCCCTTGTAACGTGTTTATATGGATTTATTAAACAGAATGCAAGTCGCAACACAACCTGGCTGTGGCGAAAGCGCACGCAGGATGTTTAACGCAAGACAAATTGAGAACATCATTTAGAAAGGGAATGCAGCAAAATAATCATTGCAAGCCAAAATCGTAATCAAGATTAAAATACGATTAATTGCACAGCCCTAACTCGAGTTACTATTATTGAAACGAATAAATCTATCTATATACTACCAGGTATGCTAAATTATAAGCACACTGTTTGCTCTAAACAAAGTTTGATATTATAAAACACACCTTTTGCGAATAACTACGCACATCGTTCAAAATGAAAAGCCTGTGTTTTGTTTGCTGCCATACAAACACCATACTCAATCAAGTCACACAAAACAAGAATGCAAATGTACCCAAACAGATAACAGACACAAACTTTATAAATTAAAGTATACATTGGATTTAGGTTTGCTTATCGGTGTGCACAGCAATAGAGGGCTATAGAACGAGTTAAAGAGGAAATTGAAATATCCAATATTTTGTTTAAAATCCAGTTACTAACTTCATGTCATCTTGAGTTTAAGTAATCGGCCAGTCTATTTTTACACATTGTTACAAATAAAACACTCCAGCCTATAAACGTAACAGGTTAATAGAGTATTAAATAAAGTGTATTTCAAGGGATTTCATGAATCTTGTGTGTTTTTATATGATTTTGTGTGTTTTATCAAAAGATCCCCTGTTTCAGAAATTGTGGTTTAGCAAATGCAAAAAACTATAAAAGCTCAAGTTTTGCAATTTGCCCGTGGATGGAGTCAGACTGCAGAGGACTGAATGATCAGAGTTCAAACATTTTTTTACTCAAATAGACCATATGGTGAAACATGGTCATTTCAACGGTTTGAAGCTGTCAAGATGATAGCATTTTACTAAATTCACATAAGATATTTCCACAGTGAGATTAATCATATTCCATTTTGTAAAGATTTGTTCTAAAACAGCAAAAGCCTCATGTGGAAAAGTTTCTCACTTGAAAAGAAACCATTTATCCAATCACAGTGATGCAAACACAGGTATGGTGAAAAAAGAGAGAACTATTCGAGGCAGAAAAAAAACAGCGTAATATACCATCTGACAAAGGCCTGTGCTATAATGCTTCAATTAACTGGCTATTCTTTATAATATACTCAGATCAATAGAGACAGAGATGTTACGTTATAAATCAAGGGGTTTTATTATTATTTACAGCAGGGGTGGGGAACCTTTTTCCTTTCAATTTTTACAACATCCTCCGAGGGCCGTACAAATGATTGAACTCAACCTCTGCTTAAAAAAACTAAAATCACAGCCAATTCATTTGGCCTTTCTTTCATGCTGTGCAAAGAAAAAGCAACCTCTGAATCCAGATATCTTGCATGCATGTATGCATGCATGCATGTGCACAGTGTGGCATGACCACCAAC
>NW_011342466.1:0-3677 GCF_000735185.1 Notothenia coriiceps | reverse complement strand
TTGACCGCCTCAACTCAGAGGAGCCTGGGCCGTCAGGAGCCGTCCCTAGAAGGGGGGGTACTGTCATGTCTAAGAAACTTATAGTGAAAGTTTATTCTTTATGTTAGTTTTGTCATGTCCCTTTGTCCTGTGCTTTATGTTTATTCCCTTAATTAATTCTCCCTCTCATTTCAGGCCTCCACGCTCCCCGCCCCCTTCTGTCTCCTGCGTCCTTGATTATTTTCCCCGCCCTGATTGTTTCCACCTGTGTCCCCTTTAACTGTGTATATATTGTGTTAGCTCCCTCCTGTTCATTGTCATTCGTTGTCTCTCTATGACCTACGTTCCTGCTTACCTCACGGACTTCTCACGGATCTATGATATAGATCACGATTCTAGTTTTCCTCGAAAGAGTGTTTTTTTTCTTCCTTGTTTTCATTACTGTGCAAATCCCAGTAAAGTCTTTATTTTGAAACACTATCCGAGTCTGAGTTTGAGTCGTGCAATTGAGTTCATGCCTCAGAGTTCACTCCTTGACACACTGTTAATTGCTTTGTTTGAATATTGAAACTACGTCCACTTGCTTTCTTGCAGAGGGTTGGAGTAGATGGGTGACTGTGGCTGTGAGGGAGTGTGGTCGTCTTTCAACCAGAAGGTTGTGGGTTCGATCCCAGCCCATGCAGTCAACATGTCGATGTATCCTTGGGCAAGATACTTAATCCTGAGTTGCTCCCGATGGCATGGCCAACGGTGTGTGAATGTGTGTGAATGTTAGGTCCTAGAGTAAGGTACACTGCTCTGTATGAATGGGTGTGAATGGGTGAATGACATGTAGTATGTAAAGCGCTTTGAGGGGTCTTAAAGACTGGATAAAGCGCTATATAAGTACAGTCCATTTACCATTTAGATCATCAAAACTATTCTCATATCTAATTAAGTATATCGTAGTCTTCACTTAAAAATGGAAGACACTAAAGCTCTGATTCTCGATCTTCATCGATGATTTTCCTGTGTTTCAAAAAGCTAATTTTGGTGAAAGAGGTATAACGTTTTTAAAAATCAGTAACTCTTAAGATCATTGGTTTCCTCCTTAGCTAAACACACTAAAAGGGGACACAATTTATTTTTTGTTCTTAGGTTGAACTGACCCTTTAGTGCTATTACTGTGGTGAGAAGAGATAATGTTGATATTCATATTTAATCAAATTGAAATATTGAGTGCTAAATAACAGACCATTCTGTGTCAAATGTTTCTACCTGTCCGAGCTGAAAACAATTAAAGCTTGCTGATTAAGTGTAAGGTTGCCAGAAGTGCATTGAGACGTACAGGCTTTAGACATGAGAGCTGAAAGTAAAATGGGCTGCCATTTGTCCTTAAAGGCATCACAGACCCAAATCATTAGTACTTTACATGCAGGGACAAACTGCCACAATTCATCTGGGGGTTGGTATCTCCTGTGAAAATGGCAACCTTTCCCCATAACACCTGTATGAATAATTCAACACTCTAGGCTCTATCAGAGGCCGACAGAAATGTCAGCTGGTTGGAAGTACCCTTGGAGCCCCCAGAGGATGTTGTCTCTAGTGGGGTGGTGGGTTGCACACAGAAATACACGCACACACATTGGACCAAATGCCAGCGCTTTTTCATTGCCAGGACTCCTCCCCTGCAGGACACACAAGAACTGAAACCTTTTTTTAAGAGGTATGTTATTTTTAAATGTGAATTTTTCCATATGCTGCTTTTGCTGTCTCCCCCCAGGAAAACTCAGCTAGACACCACATATTTGTATCAACAGAAGGGGTCATATTTGCTTATCACTCACAGATGTAACTCTCACCTGGTGGGGCCCAGATGCTTCCTCAGGGAAACAATATCAGCTCTCTTTCCAGCCTGTGTAGGACAAACTGGCCATCTCTGGAAAAGAAAGTGCACAAAAACAAAGACGTAAAAACAAAAGGACTAGCAGCCAGCTATTATCTTTTTTTCGTACGAGTAGCTCTGGACCTCAGAGCACTTTTTCACCCATGAAAGACTCTGCTGCATCCCCATGTGACCTCTGCAAATTGGGCAGAAGGCCAGGAGTAAAGATTGTGTCTTTAATATGACATCGCTTTTGGAAATGACAGTTAATCAGGCAATTCATCTTTCCATAATTAACTGCAAAGGGTAAAGAAACCCTCCTTCTGTAAGATAAACCGATGTTTTCAATGATTTAAATTGGATGAGGGTGTGTGAGGAGTATAAATGTGGGCTGGAAAATTATCAGTCACCTTACTTCCTCCTGTGGAATCTGGAGGGTTGCTGTTAATGGCTTAGTGGACTATCTATGGTAGGTCATCTGTAGATGAATAGATCATCAAAAAGAATGCAGGGAGGCATTGGCTTGGACTAGATGTTCATTTTTAACATTCTTCATTTTCAATGTTCTCTTTACTCTTTACTTACTTGCTATTAAAATTGTATTGCTTGACACATTCAGTATGAATGGGAAATGAGCCTGAATCTAGAAGTCAAGCTTATTTTTTCCCTATAAGTGTTCCTAATTTGCAATTAAAGTTAAATGTTTATGTCTTTGCAGCATCTGGCTATTACAACGTTACTAAAAATGTCTACCCACGAAAGTATTCCTTGCTGATGACATCTACACCTTTTAATCAAGCCACCTCTTAAACTCTGACCACAGATCAATGACTTAAAGGCCAGCCATCTGTTGTTCCAGATCAATCTTGTGTCTTCTTCATCTTCAAAGGTCTTGTAAATTAGTAGCCATGCACAATTAACCTGTTTAACTGCACCGAGCCCCTCGTAGGTCAGTTGGGACAAAAATAATTATGTTCAGTCAAGCTCTGTTTAAACTCACAGAGCACTTATATATATTTTTATTCCAGGGAGATCGCAAACTTTCTAAAAATAAGAAATATATTTGGCTGCAATTTGGGTTAAATGTGCACAAGCATTCTTGAATATATTTAATTATGGCACCACCATGCTAACATGTCTTGCGTTTGAATATTTCACTCCCTTTTAATATAACATGTCTTCATTGAGAGGTTGGAACAGCATAACAGTTCCAGGGAGTAAACGCTGACTCGCTGGTGGTTAAAGCAGGTAAAAATGTGACTCCTCCAAATATCATGACTTTGTTCAGAGTAATGGCAAAGCTTCAGGTGGACTCGACAAGGACCAGGCTGAGCTCAGGTCTTCAAGCTGCAACATCCAAAGGACAAAAGCAGGTGCCGGAGAGCATGGAAATGCCACGGCCGTCATATTTCACAGCCCCCTGCTCCGCCCCACCGTCTCTCTTCATCTTCCTCCTCACCCTCATCATCCCCTTGTCCACACACGCTTCTGCTGATGGATGAGCTCATTTGCTGCAAATCTCTTTTGAGTCATACTGTTGAGTCACTGTTGTTCTCTCTCTGCTACTTGGACACAGAGAATAGAGACCTCAGCCTATGATGCTGTATGCGAATGCAAACAGAAAATGCATGTTCCCATACAAACTCCTTCTAAAAGAGATCAGTCATCCTTTCTAACTTGAGAACATATCTGAGAAAAGGACTTAAGGATGCAGATAGATGAAACTACTTGGCTCAATATTTGTGAAAGAATACATTTTCCATTCACAAGCAATAAAATCAAAGAAGCAAACTTTAAATGCATCAACAAATGTTACCTCACACCCATAAAGATG
>NW_011342465.1:0-380 GCF_000735185.1 Notothenia coriiceps | reverse complement strand
AATACAATACAAAGTGTGTGTGTGTGTGTGTGTGTGTGTGTGTGTGTGTGTGTGTGTGTGTGTGTGTGTGTGTGTGTGTGTGTGTGAGTGTGTGTGTGTGAGATAGTTGGAGCTACGTGCAACTCAAGGCATATGCTCGAACGGGAGCTGCCTGGACGCTGCAATCATGTTGAGCGCACTATCCGTGCTGAGTGTGCTGACTTTTCGTACAATGTCCCACTGTCTGGCTACCTGCATAAAGTCAAGTGCTCGGCGCAGTTGTCGGCGAAACGTCGTAAGGTGTGCGCGTTCTCGCTCGCTCGCGCCACACATACACACACACACACCCTCCCGGTCCTCCCGATGGCCAGTCCGGGCCTGCCGGTGAGCGTGGAAGTGTG
>NW_011342464.1:0-1107 GCF_000735185.1 Notothenia coriiceps | reverse complement strand
TTGATGGCTGATTGGCTAATGGTTACACAAGCCAAAACATTGTTATGACATCATAAAGTGTCCAAAATCTGATCAGCTCAATTTCAGACAGGTTTTATAGAAATGGATCAGGACAAAAAGAGAGAGAATCTTTTTTCCTGAAACTTTCAGAATCTCTTTCCACAGAGCGGACACATGTTGATGTAGAAAATATATGAATAAGTGGATTTTGCATAATAGGTGACCTTTAAGGCGTTTTTAGCTTATAAATGTTTCTGTATAATACATCAACTCTCTCCAAATCTAGATGCGTTAGTAAGATATATTTAATAAATACTTTCTGTATAGTGTCTGCGCCTTTATTCTCAGCCTTTGGATATTGCATATACAGTAAGAGTGTCACATTCACATATCTCCATAAAAACCTCCTGTGTCTGTGTCTGAACAAAATTATTGAATCAAAGTGAATCAGTCGGCCTTGATATGTAATGACTTGCAAGATGCTGGTTAGATTATTTTTAAGATGTAATCTACCAAACTCTCTGGATACTCACTATATTATGGACTACTGTACCACATGTACTGTAAGTTAATCGTGCATTTTTTGAGAGACTTTTTCCGGCAACCAGAGCTCAGATAGAAGAGTTGAAATGTGTCCTTTACCTCGGGGCAGGCGTTCCAGCCTCTCATCAGGAAGGCAGAGATGGGTTTGGGGATGGAGTATCCGACGGGGGGGCGGATGTGATGATACGCCATGTCTGCTGCTGCCGCCGCTGGGGACAGAAGTCAGCCTTACATTACGTTTTTGAAATGATCACATGTAGTCTCACAGTCTTTTAGTTCTGTCATTGTGTATATTTTTCTTTTAACATTATTTTTTTGTATGTTTTCTCAATATATTTTTGAAGAATTTTGTAGCCATGATAAGTCTCGGACAGAATTGTCAGTCATTCTTGGGTTCAGATTGAGTTATCTCAATCACTTCTGGGTGAACCCCTGTTATTGTTCGCAGGCGCCATCATGAGGATTGACATTTGTTGTTGTGAGTGATGTTTGATGGAAGTTATTGTTCCATCAAATGTTCGATACATAACGTGCAATTACGTAACTATCACTACGGTTTTTGCA
>NW_011342463.1:9898-19453 GCF_000735185.1 Notothenia coriiceps | reverse complement strand
GTCTGTGGACCTGTTTGCTCTGTAGGCAAACTGCAGGGGGTCCAGAGAGTCAGGGAGGCAGGAGGTGATGAAGGTTTTGACTAACCGCTCAAAGCACTTCATAATGATGGAGGTGAGTGCTACTGGGCGGTAGTCGTTGAGGTTGGTGATTTTAGACTTTTTGGGGACAGGAACGATGGTGGAGTGTTTGAAGCATGTGGGGACTACAGACTGCAGCAGGGACCTGTTGAAGATGTCTGTGAACACCTCTGCCAGCTGAACTGCACACACCCTGAGAACACGCCCAGGGATGTCGTCAGGTCCAGGAGCCTTGTGTGGATTAACCCTTTGAAAGGATTTGCACACATCTGCCCAGTCTAAAACAAAACGGCAGGGATCCTTGGCCAGGCCCTCAAAGGCCCTTTGCTCTCAAACTGTACATAAAAGGAGTTCAGCTCATCTGGGAGAGACGCACACACAGACACTCCCCCAACATCACCCGCTGCCCCTTTGTAGTCGGTCATTGTTCTTAGCCCGTCAGACTCCACTTTGTCTCTGTATTGGCTATTTGCACTGCTGATAGCTCTCCGGAGTGCGTACCTTGAATTCCTGTACTCGTCAAAATATCCACCTCTGTGCGTTTTCTGCTTGGCACATACCTCGCCGTTTATCCAGGGCTTCTGATTCGGGAATGTTTATACAGTAATCTTCGGTATTACGTCATTGATGCATTTGCCAATGTAGCAGATGACCGCATCCGTGTGTGTATTGATGTTGTCACACACACCACTCCGTAGATTCAAAGCAGTCCTGCAGAGCTGAGACCCCATTTACACGGGAACGTTTGCGTTTACGCAACGTATGCGTTTTCAAAAAAGTCTTCCGTTCACATGCATTCGATTCATTTAACGTGTTCGTTCACACGAGACCGCTGGAAACGTTGGAAACGCTGTAGTACATATGCCAGGCCTGTAAGTGGAACTGCGGCCGCCACAAAATACACCAAAAGCAGCGAAGAAGACCCTGGAGCATGGTTGCCATGGTTGCCCTTCTGTTTATTCTCCGCGGTGGACGGCGTGTTCTCCTGCTGTATATCTCTCAGGTAGTCCAACAGCAGATGAAAAACACCCACATCTCGGCCTCTTCCAGGGGACGAGGGAACCGTGCGGCAGTTTCCGTTAAAAAAAATGTTGCGCCGGTCAACATGTCTGTTAAAGTGTAAATCTTCCGTACAAAATTAGAAAAGTGCCGGTCAGAGGTCTTCTTTGTTATTTATTGAGCTTTAAAAATAATTGATAACGACTCTGTATAATAATATAAGAATAATAAACGGAGCCTCTCTTTTCCTCGCCCTCTTCTGACAGCCCAGCAGCTGATCTCTGAGCAGGAGACGTGGGGAGAGGGAGACGTGGGGAGAGTGAGGCGGGGCTATTTCATCGTTATCAGAAAATGATCGTATCGAGGCGATTACATGGAGCCGTTTGACCCCCCAGAGTGTTCCGTTTGCAGATCAATCCACCTTGGGACCCGTTATCGTTTGCGGGGTCTGTTTCTATCGTTTTGTTACGGCCTTGTGTAATCGAAAGGGCTATACGCAAGATAAACTATGCAGATACAACCCGTTTTGTCCTCGTGTAAATGGGGTCTTAGTCTCCTCACTCCAGCGCTGTATAGTCTGTGTCACCGGTCTGTCCTGTTTGAGTTTCTGCCTGTAAGAAGGCAGCAGCAGCAGCAGCAGTGAGATGTGGTCTGAAGAATAAACATGGTCCAGTGTATTTCCACTGCACATTCGGCATACTGGTAGTATTCCGGCAGGACTTTCTTCATATTGGCGCAGATAAAGTCCGAAGAGGCCGGTTTTCACTTTTCCCCAGTCTCACTAGCACTGAGGCCTGGGATCCCCGCTTTGATGTGTAGAAGTTCCTCTCTATATTGTATGGTAGAGTTGGCGTGGTCGGCTCGCACGTTGACAGGGCAGACACCTGTCTGGAGCAGGGAGAGTCCTTGGGGACGGGTAGTCTCCTGCTTCAGCTCCCAGCAGCCCATACCTTCTATCACAATGTTGTCTGAAACACACATATTGTATTACTCAGCTAAACAACCCTGCGTTATTAATTATTTGGGTTTCCATGTTGCAGATGAGCTAAAGTACCTGAAACTTGCATTTAGCATCACCTCCTGGGCAGTGCCAGGATTTAAACCAGTGGAGTTTATCCAAGCAGCCCAGTACCTGTACCTGTACGTGGCTCTGCTTGATTAAGCGGGTCAAATATATCAGCACTGCTAAAACCTGGGAACAGAAATACAGCACTCATGTTTTAGATGGTAACTATTGTTTTTATTGATTCCTGGTTATATCCTCCAGCTTTAACACCTGTCCAAACTGTAGCAATAAGTTCAGGTGAAATACCTTAGCAAAAGACAATAGTCATCAGTGAAAATCATTCATCCTCATTACCTAAATGGAACATTTACCAGCACAGCAAACTTCATCTTATGTGTTTAAGGGTTCATTTGATTATTTATTTCTTCCTCAGCATTCTCTTAGAATTCCAGCTGGCTTTTGTCCTGAAGCTACTGTGTTGTGCAGGTTTTACTGTGGCTCAGTCCTTCATGCTGAACTTTCTCATTCTGTAATGTTGAACAGATTTCTCCCATCCAGGTGGTAGCTGTAAAGTGTGAATGCAAAAAACTGACAAGGAGCAACTGGCTGCCTTATACAACCAACTTGTCATAGTTTTGCCAAAAACCTGACAGATTATGTTGACCAATGTAGACAAAATACGCTGTTGCATGTATGAGGACTGTCACCACTAACATTCAGCACCCCCCCTTCCCGCGTCCATTCGCGATGTCTCGCAGACCCCACTCAGCAAGCAGGAAATGAACCCAGGTCACACTGTCCGCTCCTCGCAGCAGCGAGCCGCGCAACGTCCCGCCAACACGACACCCAGACCCCACGCAGCATTCTCATCTGTTTGTCATTACTGGTGTCATTTCCTGGTTGCTAACAAACGCCATTGTAACACATAATCACTGATGTTCCGCTGTAACGATGGTGGACTCATCAGAACAGAGTGGGCGAGCTGACCAATCAGAGCACAGTGGGCTCACAGGGAGGGAGGGGGGGCAGGAGCTCCAACAAGCCGTGTAGGACAGAGAGTGAATACACATACTATACAGAGATGCTGTATGAGAAACCAATGTGAGTTTGGAACATTGAACAATGTAAATCTATTCTAGTATACCTCAACAATGGAACTATGATCAGTAGAAATGGCCATGACATGGGACCTTTAAAGTGAGAATGTGAAGACTTTGAAATTATACTTCAGTTATACTGCAGCCCCAATCCTAGTGATGCAAACTTCCTGAGCATGAAGTGGAAACAGAATGTGAACACAGGAGAGCTGGAGCGTGATGGTAAACACTGAAAATCTATTTTTAATGACGGCCGGAGGTTTGACAAAGACGTGCTGCAGCCACGAGTTGACACAATGCTTGCCTAGCCGATTCTGAAGATCTCTCACCCAGTCCCTTGTATTTAGCTCTGAAAGAATGATCAACATTGTGCATAACAAGATAAAACAGGCAAATTACTATAACTCCTCTAGGCAGGAATAGCGAGACAAAACAAAGGGGGCACAGCAGCCCAAGGTTGCAGGCCTGTGCTCAGTGAAGGCAGTACAGACTGATAAACTGGGTCAAAGTTATGGAGAAGATATTTCCCCAACAATCATAATGGACTCACACAGGAGGTATTGATGATGAAGATCAAAAAGTGTTCTCAGATGCCAGAAAGAAAGAGTTGGTGACTTGATGGAAGCAGACACACAACTTCCATCAGCCATTAAAGGATAACCTGTTTGTGTGACTGAAATAAAACAAGCCTCATCACATGCTTATTGGCTGTGAGCGACGCTGGGTGAGATGCACCTGAACAGACCAAACATTGTGAGTCAGGAGAAGCTCTGAGGAAAGCTTGGTGCAATGAAGGAGCATGGAAGCACCAGTTTTGGCAGCAGCGTCACGTCTGACTCCATTTTTCCTCCTGGCCAATGACTGAATAGTTAATGGAATGGATCCTCCCCGAGAGGCATCAGACAAATCTGGGTTTGTTATCACTGCAGGGGCTGTTGGCGAGGCACAGAAAACAGGGGGGGTCTGTACTTTTCTCTTAAATCTCTTTCCATAAGGAGCACCTGCCAGTTACCGAATTCTCCCCCCAGGACTCAAACATTCTCCTGTCTGCTTTCCGTTTCCCCTCTGTCATTCTCTGGTCAAAAAACTTCATGTGTTTGGGTCAAAGCTGAACTCAAAATGTTTCTGTATATAAAATGATAACTTTGGTTAACATTTGGCATTATGTCATCAAACTACACAAATATCTGTCAGGGTACAGCCGTACTACAGGGTTTCTGCAAAATCTTTGAGGTTTTTGTGATGAACGTGTTGCCCTCTGTCTCTAAAACCATGTTGGTTTTCAGGGTTTCTGTTGGATTCTGCGTCTCAACGCTGACTAAATGTCTTCTTTCCTGATCATCTAGTTTAGACGGACAGTGGTTTTGGTAAACTTGGAAGTGCCATAAACGTTCCACTTAGTGCTCTGAGCGTCTGTCGAGATTTTTTTATATTCTTTCCTATTCCCACCTGATGTGCACCTTTTTTCTACTTCTTGTCACAATCTTTTTGGAGCTATTTTATGCCAATGTAGCTGTCTCTGTGTGAGACCTAACTGTAAGATATTAAGTTATGGTTTGTAATCTTATATTATTCCTGAAGTTGAAGTGGTGCTATAGTTAAGTATGTAGTTATAAAAATAATTAGTTAAATAGGGTTAGATTATTAGATTAGTTGGACAAATATATAGATTAATTGCCTTTGAATTCCTGTCTGGGGTTCAACATAATTCATAAAAAGTTCAAAGGGGTGTATTATTTTTCTATGCAGTGTAAATCCTCATATTGGCAATGGTATACTGCAATTGCCTTCCTTGAAGCTATTGAATGTTTTAAATGAAGCAGTGAAAAGCAGCTTGTGATTTGCTAAAAGGTCAGTCATGTGACTGCTCCAGTGAAACATCCTCTGACTGATCAGAGCTGAAGTGGATGTTGTATATGAAATTGATTAATATTGATGTTGCTGATGTATATATTTCCCCCAAAGTCTTCATCAGGACATGTTCCTGAATAGATCACTTCTGGTTACTTTAACTAAACGTACATATACTAAAGTCTAAATGTGATAATTAATAATAATCTGAATATGAGCCGGGTATGACTGTCCTGATTCCTGTTCTGTGTGTCACCTCAGGCACCATCTGTCATGGCATTCCCTCCAACCACAACCACAGGCAGGATGGCATATGGAATGGTAAGTCTGCTCTGGGACACACACACACACACACACACACACACACACACACACACACACGCGCTGTGATGTCATCACTGAACGCTTTGGTTTCCTTCACAGCGTTAGAACCTTATTTTAGGAGGTGTTTGTTATTTTTTTCTCCAAGCTTTTTTCTTTTGTAATCCATCGGTGTGATATTATATTTTCTTCGTCAGCCTCCCCAGGTGAGCTCCATGATGATGACCCAGCCCACCATGATGTACTCCCAGCCTGTGATAAGGCCAGCCAACCCTTTTGGCCCCAACCCAGGTGCACAGGTAATGGACAGCCACAACTACACTGCCCCCCCTTCCTCACATGAGCCAGCCTGAACCACGTTAACCTTCGTAATATACCAACCTGTGTGGTTGTTAATTGTAAACTGAATGCAAAAACGTGCATGCATGACATACACACACACACACACACAGTTTTATATTCTTATCGGGCACCCGTACCATAGCTTTTATTCTGGAGAAATAAACAACAAAACAAAACTGGGTTCTGTTATGTGATCCATCAGAATATATCATAAACACATTTTAGCCATCCAAGACTTAAAGAATGAATGTCACATATGATCTGAGAAACGATTCAATACACTAAGCTACATATATCTTGTGAATGCTGCATTATTGCTGTACACAGCGTCTGTGTTGTGCCCTGTTAGAGGACTTAAGCTCTTATGTTCTCTACACATTGCTTGTCTGGGTACTGGTTATGCATTTCTGGGTATAACAGCTTTTCTCTGATCCACAATGTTTTTTTGTTCTTTCTTACTAGATGCAGTTTATGTAACCTGAAGGAGGAGGGGTCTTACCCCAAACCCATTTGAAGATGATTTAAAACAATGTCAACTATCCAAGCAAAAGTGCAGTTTGCTTCTAAGGAATCTCTCTCTGAGAATAAAAAGCCCAACCAGACTTGATGAACTCACGGTGACTGGGAGCGGCGTCACAGTTGACATTGGCCCCGCCTTGTCCTGTGGAAGTCCTAGAAGAGAAGGAGCGTACTGCCATTCAACACCATGTGGACAGCTTTCAGCCCTACTCTATCCTGGACTAAGAGAAACACAACAGCTTTCTGACACTGCTGTATGTACCTGGGAAAAACAGTGAGGGTGGTTGTCACGGTAACACTGGGAGTTGTCTTTTTTTGTTCCTCTTTCTCCAGGTGAGCGAGGGAGAGTCACTTATTTTGATTATCAATCATGATTACCTACATAAAGCATCCCCACATTAGGAAAACAAACTCCTTCAAGACATGTTTATGTATTGTTTGCAGTAGACATTCCGTATGTATTGTTTGTATTTATCTATGATTACCTACAGAGAAAATGACAAAAGAAAAAAAAGTCAATGTAACTTGTCGCTGACCTCCAGGTGGAAGGCCTTCAGATGTATTCATAGGAATGATTGAATGTGGAGTTGGATTTTGAGTGATTGAGATGATTTTTGGAAAAATAAGTTAATATAAAGTTGAAAGAGAGGCATTTTGCTGTTGGGTCACTTAATATTCTCTTCACCCGCATGATGCCTTTTACAGTTATCTGTGTCACACTGAGGATATGTATAAACATTTTTTTTTTTATTCAATAAAACCATCATAACAATGGGGAAGATTTCTACAAAATTGTCGAGGTAACATATTTCCCACATCAGCAGCACTGGATTTTATGATTGAGGCAACCTTGCATTGGAAAGGAATCTGCATTCATGCTTTTGAGGTTTTTGGCATGCCATTTATTCTCACATTTAACAAGCTCCTGGCTGCCCTTTTCCAACAGGAATGTGCAGGGTCCCTCTCATGCTCAGATCATGTTTCAATAGCAAGCACTGGGGCATTAAGACAATGTGGCGGCACCGGGAGGCTCAGGTCACACTGCTGACAGGGGGCAGAAAGGTTTAATGTTCAGCAGAATAGAGCACTGTTGATCGGTGCTTTGTGTAAATAAAAACTTTTCCTGCCAATCACATGATGGGCGAGTGCAGGTAACAAAGATGATCTGAACATAAAAGTGGCCCTTTATCCATAACTGAGCCTATTTGCTGCGTTGACCCTGCAGATTCTATTTTTGTTTGTTTGATTTTTACGAATAAAGTGTAAGCGTCAACACTTCTTGACTGTTTTGTTTATATTGAAAAAAAGGTATTGGGCACTTCACTCATTAGAAGTTAATGACAGTTGTTTCCTTGTCCGATGTCAGGGTCTAAGGACAGAGGGTGTCGTATTTATATTCTGTGTAAATTCCCCTGGAAGAAATGTAAAATGTGTCATTGACTTTGTAATTTCCCATGGAAGGTCTCACAAGCTACTCTGTGAGGCCTGCCTTTTCCTCGTCCTGCGTTACCTGAACAAATATTTTTTTATTGCCCTGTGCAAGTGTGTGCTGGGAAAATGTCATGACCTACACGTGCACAGTCCAAGCGCAACAGCCATCGAACATTGAGACAGGGCTATCTTGAAATATCCAGTAAATGTAGGGATTTTCTTTAGATCTGAGTCAGTGTGCTCTTTCAGCCTTTAGCTTAGTAAACAATTTGTGACAATTTGCTGCAAGTTGTTCAGGCAGGGGATGATTGTGATGGGCCATGTCAGCTGATACATTTGTATTTGTGTTTAACATGGCCTGATACAGGGATGGTAAATAGAATGCCTTTAAATAGTGCATCTCAAGTCACCACCCACACACTGGTGGCAGAGCGGCCATTCAAGCTCAACGGGAACAAGAAACACTCTCACAGGCTGTGACATCACTGTGATGATGACCCATGAGCCGTGGATTCAGTGGGGCGAGTTTTTTTTGTTTCTGAAGTAAATGTAATCCATCCATCCATCTTCTCCCGCTTATCCGTGGTCGGGTCGCGGAGGTAGCAGTTCAAAGAAATGAACGGTCTATAATTTGAATGGTAGGTTTATTTTAACAGAGAGTAAGAATATCAAAAATAATATCCAGAAATGTACATAATATAAAATATATAAATGTATTTGCATTTAACTGTGGGAACCAACAAGAATTCTGGCTCCCACAGGCCGGTCACATAAATCCCAGCCCAAACAGTCTGCAGTTTGATGGAAATGTTGTCGTCAGGTATGTCCTGGTGGAGTTATGTTTCCGTGGAGCACGTTAAACTTCCCTCCAGATTTTCCTGCTGAATCTTTGCTAACACCGTTAGCTCGTTCCTTTTATTAGCCAGTGATCTTATGTTGCGGAAGATGAGACACAGCTTATATCTCCTTTTCTCCATTATCTCCCCCTTCTTACTCTCTCTGGTTTACCCAGTATCTTCTATGTTCTTCTCCAGATTTCCGTGGGGATAGCTGTTGTTCCGCCCATCATATCAGCCAGCTGTTCCCTGGTGTAAACAAGGCAGCTACTATATATGCAAATCAGCATAAATTCAACAGGAAAAAATTAACAAGAATCTCTCTCTATACTCATGTTCAGAGAGGGTGTAGCTTAAGAATTACTAAAATAAGTTACTAATAGAAAAAAAGGTAAGTAAGCTAAAAGTTGAAAATAGTACAAATACTGTATGTCAGGAGCAACTGCATCAGGCTGCACTCCAATTGGTGCATGCATTCTATTATTGCAAAGATTAAGTATTACATGTACACAAAGTTGACGAACTTGGCAAAGATATCTTTAAAAATAAAGGTTGAAATGAAAACAGCAGATTACACTTGACTTTCAGTACCCAGCTCCATGGCGGTCCTACATTCAGCTTAATCATGAAACATCTTTTGTTAAAATATCCTATCTATCTTTCAAGATTTTCTTACAAAATTCCTTCAGAGACTAACACTATATTCAACTGATCATAGTTATTGAATTAGAAGGGTAGCATTACATGTGACTACTAAACTGACATGTTTTAAGTAAAGTTTGTGGAGTTTACCTTTAATGGCAACATTCAGTACTCCAGAGAAGGTGTGTTAACTCAGTGGTCAGGTATTTTTTGGAACTACCTGGATTTCTGCATAAATTGGTCATAAAATGTGTTCTGATCTTCATCTAAGTCACAACAATAGACAAACACAGTCTGCTTAAGCTAAAACCACACAGACAATTATATGTTTTTATTGAACACACCATGTAAACATTCACAGTGCAGGGTGAACCCTTGGAGTTAATAACTGGTTGACCCTCCTTTGGCAGCAATAACCTCAACCAAACGTTAT
>NW_011342463.1:5402-9873 GCF_000735185.1 Notothenia coriiceps | reverse complement strand
TTGCATATCAGACCTGCACAACTGTCAGGAGATTTTGGGACCATTCCTCTTTACAAACTGTTTCAGTTCCCAGCCAATTTCTTGGGATGTCTGGTGTGAATCGCTCTCTTTGAGGTCATGCCACAGCATCTCAATTGGGTTGAGGTTCCAGGACTCTGACTGGCCACTCCAGAAGGCGTATTATTTTCTTCTGTTGAAGCATTCGGTTGTTGATTTACTTCTGTGCTTTGGTCGTTGTCCTGTTGCATCCCATCTCTCTGTTGAGCTTCAATGTGGTGGACAGATGGCCTTAAGAAGTTCTCCAGCCAACTGTCCTTGATAAACTTGAGATTCATTTTTCCGTCGATGATGGCAATCTGTCCAGGCCCTGAGGCAGCAAAGAGCCCCGAAACCATGATGCTCCCTCACCATACTTCACAGTTGGGATGAGTGTTTGATGTTGGTGTGCTGTGCTTTTTTTCTCCACACATAGCGTTGTGTTGTTCCTTCCAAACAATCAACTTTGGTTTCATCTGTCCACAGAATAATTTGCCAGTAGTGCTGTGGAACATCCAGGTGCTCCTTTCTGCAAACTTCAAACGTGCAGCAATGTTTTTTTCTGGACAGCAGTGGCTTCCTCCATTTTTATGACCAGACTTATGCAGAAATCCAGGTAATCCAAAGGGTTCACATACTTTTTCTTGCAACTTGTATGTGCTGGTCGCCCTGATGAGATTCATTCTGCTGCTAAAACCCACAGTGTGCATCTATAAGACCACACCAACACCAACACACACACACCCACACACCACACACCACAACACACACACACACAACCACCACCCACCCTTCTATAAAGCCACATCCTGCTTGGCAGAGCCTGACAGCGCATCAGAGAGTCCTGTTGTGTGCACCTTCGCCCCTCGTCTGGATGCCGCGGTAGCAAGATGCTCTGTGGTGTTTGTGTGGGCTCATGATAGATGTAATTGGCAAACTAGTAAAAAGCCTTCTGTTAAGTTTAGCCTTCCAATCACAGCCATCTTCAGGGGACCATTCCTATTTATTAATGGAAAAATCAGTTTTATTGTTACGTCTCAAAAGACCTGGACTCACACCCGACATCATGTCCAATTCCGGCACCATCTTTCAAATCTCCCCTTCCTGTGCAATATACTTGAACGATGTCATTGCCTCCCCAACTAAGTCCACCTCAGCTCCGATTACTTCTTTTTTTTTTTTTTTTTTTTTGTTTATTCAAATATTTTTATTGATTTTCCATACAGCAAACAGCAGCACTCAACATGTCAAAATACAGCGAACACACCATAAAAGTATACAAAATATCAATTGACATCCATAAGAGATACAAATATTATTATGAATAACATACAACATACATGATTCACTTAAAAACTACAAGTCCATGGTTAAAATACCAAAAGTGAAAATGAAAACATACATGAATAAAAAACAAATGTGGGGGGGGCGGGGTCGGAGAGGGGGTTGCTACGTTAATTTTAATGTTAGAGAATTCGTTTCTCATACTAGGACGAAGATGGTTGCCAGCTTATAGTACTTTGAGATAGAGCCCCGGGTAGTGGCTTTAGGCTGCTCAAGTTTAAATGGGACATACTTTTTACGCCAGCACTTATGAGAACGGCGGTGCACGCCTTCATCCAAATCTAAAGAGTTCAAGCGTTTAGCAAGTAGGGTAGAGATGCCACGCCTCAGGCACATCTGATCAGTTAGTGTATTCGTGGTCTCCTGTGTGACCACGCCAAAATAATGCCGTCAATTGGGTTGCATCCACAGGCCGTGTTACACATGTACGAAAGGTTTTAAATATACCTAGTTCCAAAGGGGGGCCAGTAAAGACAGAGACCAAACATGTGCTTAGGCTGGCGGGTCGCCGACTGCACCTGATGCAGGTTGGTTTCTAACCTGGGTAAATCTGGCCAGTTTACTTGCAGATAGATGTAACCTTGCAACTTAAATTGTAGCAGCCCATGCTATGCACACTTGAGGATGAGTGGACAAATTGAATTGCTGCCTGCCAAAATAGATATCTTGATAGTAGTTATTCCAGCTGCTTCTCCCATTGCCTCATTAAGTGATTAGACGGGCGGGCCCTCGAATATCTGTCATTAGTATACAAGACATCAGACCCCTGGGTCACACGGGATCCATATTTAAACAGTCCCTCAATCCAGGTACTCTGTGGTCCTGACACTTAACTACGTATCTGCAAATCATCTGAAGAACAACATCGACTGTGGGATATTGAAATCCGTTCTTTAACTGTTCAAAAGAAATAAAGGTACATTTTTTAAAAGATCTTTAACACACCAATCCCTCGTCCATGCCATAACCGAAAAATATGTGTCAGTGAGAGAGGAGAACATTTACATTTTCCAGAATTGGGAAGCATAGTGCCTGTTTGTGTTTGAAATGAATTCAAACTGAGTCCATATCTTTAGAGCGCCTTGGACTGACTGAGGTTACGTCAGTAGTTTTTAACGTTCAAGGGTAGTGGAGCGCCAATTAAAGGAGCAAAGTGACACTGGATTACTTGAATGCTGCTCCACTTTACAGACAAGACTGCGGGAATCTCATCCGTTCACATTTTAACAGAATTAACCCTGCCAGCTAGTGACAAGGGAGGTCGACCATCCTCTCCATGTCCAGTTGTAGCCTTATTCAGCACTATTTTACTGATTATTGTCATCGATCTTTGTATTGTAAGTGACTAGACACCTGATATGTAAAGATGTAGCACCTGAATTGCAGACTCCAGCTTACAGCTTCCTGACCTTACGACCTCCTGGCCTAAAACCGAATAGAGGAATGTAAGCCCTCCCACTATTTTCAAGAGGGCGTTGCCAGATTTTCAATTCAGGTTTTACCAGGAGATGGCGCTTCATTCCACAACTACAGAACGACAAGTTTCATGACCTTTCAGTTTGTGTTTTGAAGAGCATTTGAACAAATCATATTTTAGATCAACTAAAGTATATCTAATCTTGTAATCATTATATAGTCTTATATTGTAAATTAAATCATATTTAATGTAAATGTTACATTACACTTCTTTATTTGTTATGCTCATACTCTTCTATCCTTTACAATTGTTTGCTTTCTATGCGTATCTTTGTTATGTATCTTTTTGTGTTTGCCTTCCTCCTGCCCCTTTCGGACACCATACTGTGATGATCTTATTATTATTATTACATATGAAGATATTATTAAGAATAAGATCATGATAATATGTTTACTTCTTTGATTGACCATTTTAGTTAGCATGTGCTGTCCCACGGTAATTTCAGAAGGCTCACAGGTCACCTTCCGACATGTATTTACACAATAATAGAGTGCTTTCACACCGTCTACAGTTTGATTTGTATAGAGGGACCTCTGTGGCTGAATGGCCAGATTAGGTGTGGCCGCTTTATCCTAGGTGATCAGAGCTAATGCTTGCCGTCGGATTTCATTTAAAAATACAGATCTATTTAAGACTACTTCAGCGTCTCTATAAAGACAATTATAAGAAATAAGGATAATGCGGATTGAACGGTTTAATTAATTACGTGAGTTTATTGAACACTAGAACCGCATCGGGTCAATTTGTGATGATGTGTGTTGTGGTGTTTGCAATGGAAACTTTTTTTCAATAAAATATTAAAGTCTCCCAGTCCGTGGACTTTTCCTGAAAGTGTGTTATGTAGCACCCCAGTTTGTTAAATTTGCATTCTAATAGCGGTATTTGGGAGCAGGTTTAGGGTAGGCCTATTACATAAAACTCTGCGGTTTCTAGTGTTAAGGTAATTAGGTACCAGTAGAAAGCTCTTTTTTATCAGTAACAGAATTTAGCCAGTTGAACATAAAAGGTCACTAACTGAGGGTCACTCAGATGCAATGACAGTGTTGTGTCTAACTGTACGCTTGCTCACTCAGAGTACCTACAGTTAATTTAGCTGCTGGAGAAGAAGATGCCAGGGGGGGAGGGGGGGAAGAAGAGCTGGTGGTTGATGGCCATTAGTTGTGTAAATACACAGCTGAGAGCCTGCCGTTTCATTCAGACTGTTTAAACAACGGTAACACGGACTTATTTCTCTTAGCGGTGCATGTCAATCTTAATCATACGGATACAACTATTTCTTAAATCAATCACTATTTTGCTTAAATCATAAAAACATTTCTAATCCATCTAAAAGCATTTAAATTAATGTAGTGGAGTCATGTCGTGTACTTGTGTTGGAATTGGACCAAGTAATAAGCGGGATAATTTGCAGCGATCTTGTTCCTTATGGGGAAAATCACACCCGTCATGTGTGTGTAGAGGTGTGTATGGTTAAAACACTTTCATGAAGTGAAGGAAGGTCTTTCCTTCTTTAAACAGCTGTGGGGCACGAGTGAGTGTCACGGCATGAATTCATAGATGCAAGGCAGACTTTTATGCACACACTTGCCTGTCCTGCCAGTGTCGCGCGGACCA
>NW_011342463.1:0-5357 GCF_000735185.1 Notothenia coriiceps | reverse complement strand
CAAAGTTTTAGCTACACTATTAATAATTTCCTCATACTGTCTGTCCCTACCTTTTATATAGTTTTATCCTTAAATGTATCCGCCTAACACCTGAAATAATCCTTTCTTTTCTTTTAACCCATATATCTATTCCCCCTGGACCCTATCCTCACCTACTATACATATTCAGACGTATCTGTATTCACCCTAGCTCAGAAGCTACTTTAAATACAAACTTAAACTAACCCTTCCCCCTGCTACCTCATGGTGAAGATAGGATGAAGACTCAGGCTCATGGTGAAGACATTATGAAGGACTCCAGGCTCATGATGGAAGACATGAGGAAGATCAGGGCTCATGGGGAAGACAGGATGGATGAGGACTCAGCTCATGATGAAGAGGCATGATGGAAGTACCTCAGGGCCTCATGATGAAGACTCAGGTTATGATTGAAGACTCAGGCTCATTGATTGAGACTCAAGCTCAGAGGAAGACTTCAGGCTCATGGTGGAAGACACAATGAAGACTCAGGCCTCATGGTGAAGACATGGATGGAGACACGATGAAGACTCAGGTATGATTGAAGACTCAGGCTCATGACTGAAGCTCTGTCAGCCCCAAACAGTCCCCAGTTTGATGGAAATGTTGTCGTCAGTATGTCCTGGTGGAGTTATGTTTCCCGGTGGAGCACGTTAAGACTTCCCTCCAGATTTTCCTGCTGAATCTTTGCTAACACCGTTAGCTTGTTCCTTTTATTAGCCAGTGATATTATGTTGCAGAAGATGAGACACCCTTTCCAGATTTGAGTGCTCAAAAATAATAACAACCGAGGAAAAAAATACAATTTCCCTTGTGTTATTAATAAAAACATGTTTTCTTTCTTAAAAATGTATATTTTATAATAGCATTTGTAAGGAGTTGTGGTAAGCTCGTCAAAGTATGTGATAGGTGCATTCAGTAGAACAAAATCATATAAATGATTAGTAATTTTTTTTTCAATGTGGTCGAAGGTAATACTTATAATAAAAAAAAGATTATATGAAATAATCTCAAATTGTAATTTAATTGGTTCATGTACCATTGTAAACAAAGTTGTTGGAAAAATAAGGCTTGTCTGGATTGGAAAAATACTTTTATAGTTTTTTAAACATTAATTAGTTTTAAGCAAAGATGTGTTATGATTTAATATGTTTTGACACATATTAACATTTCATGGCTGGGCCTTCATAATTCATTTAGTTGCAGTGACAACTTTTCACACCTTATATGTATAGTTTGTACCATATGATCCTCCTGATGTTCTTGGAGTGTCCTCTATTGTTATTTGCATGATGGGGTTTAGTCTCGAGATGAATTTGTATTTGCCATGCAGAGTCCAGTGAAATTAGTCATAATTAGAACATGTTCTGCAGTTTACTATTTCTTAAGTAACATCTTGCTAAACAAGCCTGAGATATGACAGTTTTTTTTATGTCTTAGTGTTCTTTTATAGCGGGGGCTGCTGCTTACCCCCAGAGTACCATCATGAATGTTCAATCATGTTATGAACACAGTCAACGGTCGGAAAGTTAGAGAATATGTGTTTGAATGGCCTTTGTGTGCATTGAGAAACTCTGTAATCCCACCAAACAATTGCAACTGGAGCTTAAAAAAGGGAGAGAAAGGGCTTATTTAACTAGCAGTTAAAGCTGTGGCTCCTCTGTACTTGTTCCTGTTACTCAGACCGTGCCCTTTGTCTGGGACCAGGGCTTGGTCCAGGTCAAGAATTTGCATTCCAAGGGCCACTTGAATGCGAAGCGCCCCGGATTCTCACCGCCTGACATGCAAAACCAGTGGGGGACAAGTTAAAGTGGTGCATGCTCACAGTCAACACAGGTGTACTCCAGTCAAAACAAAAAGCCTGCTACCTCCCTCCCCCACTCAACAGTGCTCCTAACCTTCACCACTCGTCTGATACGATGTTATGGAAATTAGCACTGTGATTTTGCTGGGATTCTGTACCTGCAGGATTTCAATTGATAAAGTTTGGATGTAAGGACTGGAGGTAAGTGGAGGTTGGTCCATAAATCTACAAGCAGTGCTGATGAAAGAATCAGAAGCTGAATCTAGATAAAAGAAACAGATCATCAGAAGTAAAAGAGAAATAGGACTAAGATAAGGGAGAAGAAAGAGAATTCAAAGGATGCCGAGGTCTTTCCTTGTAAAAAAGAAACGCGGGGCATTTGGAGCCTGGCAATGGAAAGAGCCAGAACAGCTTGAGTGGAAACAAGAGAATACAGTAGGTAAGAATTCAAAGTACCGTAAAATATAGTTTGTGCTCTAAGCAGTGACATGTACTGTATATATACACATTTTTCTGAAGTTAGTCCTTTGACCTTGTTAATGTACTTGTATAGCTAAAAAAATGTGTATCCCTTTTAAAGTGAGTAAAATTGTTATGGAGCCGATATCGTGCAGTCCTGACACCCAACAGCATGCAGCTGTGCATCAGTCAGTAGCCCCCACAGGATATTGGACAGCAGCTGAAATGAGAGAGTCAGTACCTTTAGCAGGACCAGGAGCATCAGGGGCTGACAGCAGGCATGATTTGTCCACACTTATGCTACAAGGCTCCTTCTACCATCCCAGTACGCTGACACTGGTCAGCAGAGCAAAGGTAAGGTCAGAATTTTATTCTCAAGTAAAGTCTCACTCACATTACACAACAAGCTTTACTGGTCTTTCATATAAGAAGGGTGACCCTAATGTTGGCCCTTTTAACTGTGTACTGCCATGGATAACTTAGTTAATGGCTGCTGTGAATAGGTAAGCTGACAACCTGGAACGACACGATCAGGACTGACGAGAGGAAATTGACTGGAGTGGCAAACTTCTAGAGGAAATCCATGGTGGCAGCAGTTTATTTAGTATGATATGTTATGGTACCATTTACAGATTCTAGTAAGATAAACTACCGAACATAAATCACAACAAGCAAGAAGCATGTAAGAAGATGAACTTCTAATTTATCCCCAAGGGGAAATTCAGGTGTTCAGTCAGCTGTAATACACACATGCACAGCACAGGACCCACAGGACACATTAGGTCTGAATACACAAACACATGCATTTTGCTGATATATGGAGAGTTGTCTGAGCTGCCGGTTTGTTCGGCGCCAGGGAGCAGTTGGTTGGAGGGTTTTGTGCGCAGAAGGTGAACTTGTGTTAAAAAAAAACCTCTGTATTATTTAATTCTGATTGGGAGTGTGAAGTCCAGCTAGTGTACATGATATGACGTCTGTGCTACCTAGGAGGATGCAAAAGGTAGAACTGATTGAGATTGTGATTGAGATTGAGCAGAAAATCAAGAGGGGCCATCCTTATCCGTCTCTGTTACTTCTTTTCCACCAAAACTGTTCCAGAACCGTTTTTTGGTGTTTCCACTGCAGCGGTCCGGCTTTCGGTTTCTGAAAAGTGGTTCACATTTGGAACCAACAATCTGCTGGGCTGAAACCGAGAACCGCTTACATAAGAGGGTCACGACAGAGTCAAATGCGAAATTACCTGAGCAATAACAGTTCTTACTACTTACAAATCATTATAGAATCAGTAGAGTTGAGACCACGCACATATATTTATGTCAGGCAAAATTAGCCAGGCATATGTATGACAAAATTAAAAAAATTCCGCCATACTTTTCATGGACACCCAATTCAATTCAACCTGGCTTCATAAGAGCAACTCGAGATCAGCTCCGCCGCAGTCTGCCATTGTTGTTGTCATTTAGGATGTTGTTGTTGAGAAATGTAGCAACGTGCAGTGACGTCATGATGTGGCTCATACAGGGTTTTGATTGGTGAAAACTTGGGACGCACAAGAACGGAACTTATTTCAGTGGAAAAGGGGTATATGTTTTATCTTCGTATTTTGAAATGCATTTTAACCTTGTTGTTTCTGAATAGACTCAGGAGAACTTTTTTGAGAGGAACTATTTAACCTGTCCTGTTCCCTGATCCTTTGGTATGGGAAGTGGAAGAGAGCTCCCCCTACAGGCAACAGCTCTGAAACTGACATGGCAGGAAGCTCATGTTAAGCTCTCTCTCATACATTTTTTACCAAGCTGGATAATTTTTTTACACCCCTGATTGCCAGCCTGCTTGCCTGCAGACCGCTACCGCCTCAACATTCCCACGCTCCTGCACCAGCAAGAAATGGCTGCATAAAAATGCTCCAGATGTATTTTGATTTCTGAAGATTCACCAAAACACTAGTTATTGAAACGATGCACACCTGATTACCTTGTTGACTGGTCTGATTTCTTACATTCATGTGCAAATTCAAATATAGAGTGATAGTGGTTACCTATCAAGCTAGTTGGGCCAGCCACTAAAGGTTAGACCAAGCGGGTACGATGTAGGCATGAGGCTGGGTCATGGTGTGGATTATCTCCTCTTTACTTGGTTGTATTCAGGATAGTATTCAAGGACACTATAAAGCTCCAATGGATCATTGGAAAGGTGTAAATTGTGTGAAATAAAGAAACTCTTTAGTGGACTTTATAGTTTGAGTTAGATAAGCCATGTTAAATACTTGACTTGACAACTGAATGGGGCCATCCATCTTAGTCAAGCTTATGCTGATATATTACACATACAGTTTAAAGATGTGTTTAGCCGTCAAGTATCTACTCTATGCTTTGGTGATTGTAGGATTTGAAGGGCAGCTTAAAGGTCAGTATAAGAGAATAGAGTTGGAGTGCTCAGAAGAATCATGATGGGTAGCAGAGAGGCTCAGAATGAGCTTCCACCTTCAGCCCACTTGGATCCTAGGTCACCTAGATATGCTCCCCTCCTGTTATTTAAACTTTTGAGTGCAGTAACTGAAAAAAATCGCAGAAAAAAATTGGACATACTGTGAATTGATCACTGTTTATATTATAAATAGTTTTTTCTCTGTCCACCAGCCCCGTCCCCGTGCTCCCCCTGGCTCAGGAGATTTTATGTGCTCAGTGTGCCACAAGATATTCCCCCTGCAGCGCATGTTGACCCGTCACCTGAAGTGCCACAGCCTGGTGAAGAGACATCCATGTAGATTCTGTGGTAAAGGATTCAATGATACTTTCGACCTCAAGAGGCATATGCGAACACACACAGGTCGGTCAGTCTCACACACACACACACACACACACACACACACACACACACACACACACACATATTTTTGTGTCACTTTTTCACATTATTTATCAGAAAAACAAATAAACGTTTAAAAACTACAAATTAAGACTAAATATTTAGTCTTTAAGTATAATGACATTACCTTTATTTCTCTGTTTAATTGATATGCTGCTTAGAATAATGACGTGGTTCTGGTATGAGGAAGTCTGGTTATTACTATATT
>NW_011342462.1:0-2639 GCF_000735185.1 Notothenia coriiceps | reverse complement strand
CTCGTTGCCGTTCGTCGACGTACTCACACGACACACACACACACACACACACACACACACACACACACACACACGCTCCTTTACTTTCTCCCGCTGTCTATTCCTGTATCCAATCTGACATACCGGTCATGCAGGTTTTACTAATGGAAACAGGTCGGGTTTTCGCTCTAAAAAACTTTTAATAAAAAGCGTTTCGACATGAGTTTGGGAGGGTTACTTTAAAACTGCATTACAATTATATGTAATACAATTTAATCAGTAACCTAATCTGAAAAATCAACATTGACTGACATCAAACATCTGATTTTTACTTGTAAATATATAAGTATGAGTTTATGTTAGCTGCTTACTTTATTCATGGGTATTTATGGATTACAAATGCTGTTTTAGTTTAATACATCAATTAAAGCAAACATTACATCTACTTTAAAGAGTCCTCTCCTGCTGATGTTCAGGTGTATATCAGTATGTAGTGTCTCTACTTTAAAGAGTCCTCTCCTGCTGATGTTCAGGTGTATATCAGTATGTAGTGTCTCTACTTTAAAGAGTCCTCTCCTGCTGATGTTCAGGTGTATATCAGTATGTAGTGTCTCTACTTTAAAGAGTCCTCTCCTGCTGATGTTCAGGTGTATATCAGTATGTAGTGTCTCTACTTTAAAGAGTCCTCCCAAGCCCTTATCTCATTATTCTCTGGAAACTAATAAGCCCTTCTGCTGCTTCTTAATAATATATTTGAATAAGCAGGTGTTTCTGCATTCATTTCCATACAAAGGGTGTCTTCTTTCTGGCCTCTTGTTGTTTCATAAACACTAAGAAGATGCAGCGACCAAACTAATTAGCTTTAAGGCGAGTAAAGATGGTGGTTTTATTTGCTTTCCCACCATGGTGTACAGCGAGATAAGTCAAACATTTTAAACAGTGTTACTGCTTTGTTCTCTGAAGAAACTTTTCCCCACAACTTTTTATTTATGTTTCTAAGGACTTTACGTCTGCTCTAATTAATCAGCAGGGTTTGTTGGCCAGGATAACGTCTTAAAAGTGGCGCACAAGGGCGAAGGAAGCAATAAAAGGAAGGCGTTTGATCAATTTAAAGTAGTTTAATCTTGCCTTTGTTCTGTTTCTCAGCTGGTGGACATAAACTGGACCGGCCTCACCAATATTCTGGACATTCCCGGGCTCAAGTAAGAAATACTATCTGTCTTTGTTGTCTTGTGTTGGAGAGAAATAGAAAAACAAGGAGGAGATTTGAGGTGTTAGGTTTCAGGAAGTTGGACACAGCTGTGAAACTGAAACCATAAAAATACCATTCATTTTAAATTGTTTTAGCATTTGACCTTTCAGAAATGCAAATTAAAATCAGCTCTTTAGGAAAACCAATATCATGTCCGTGGGTTTAGTGGATGCACGATAAGGTCATGCATAAATTAGGAATGATTTTTTACGGAGATACTGAAAACACATACTGGTTCTTTCAATGGGTTTCATAAGTGTGTTTCCACTGAGAGTCGAGGCTAATGTTGTTTTTTACCTGCTGAGGTGTCCTTGTCCTTGTCACTCTTGCGACAAATCCCCTGAGTTAATATATTGAAACTCTAGCTCTGCTCTCAAGATGCATTCCTTTGCATGTGTGTGACGTTTGCATCGCAGAACACAAACACTGTGAATAATCAGCTATGTGCCGCCTGAGTGATGTGGTTTCCTCGTGACTCCATCTCGATTAAATGAAGTGGCTTTCCCCCCAATGGGGTGTTTGTGTAGGCTGAGCAAAAGACACCAAATGAGAGTCGATTAAGAGATGCTAACATCCCAGCACAATTACCGCCAGCTGATTGGTTCATGCATTATTTACTCGCCAAATAAAGTGCATGAATGCTGCATGTGAATTTATTGGATTAATGCTGCATACTGTACGTCTCTGTCAGGTCTGCTGTTGTTGATTCCTCCGTGGTGAGAGATGGCAAAAGTACACACATCCTTTACTCAAGTAGAAGTACAAAAAGTATTTGTACCCCAATACTTCCCACCACCTCTCTCTGTGGGGGTGAAATAGATCCATGTAACATGTGCTGTGACATGTGCTTGTGTGAATGGGTGTGAGACGCCCAGATGGTGAAATCTTATATGCAGAGACGGAGTTCCTTGAATGCATCAGATGGACAGACAGTATCAGCTGCTCAGCTAAAGGCTCGCCCAGTGACTCACCGACAATAATCTCAGTTGGGATCATTCATTACGCAACACGTGTCCGACTTGTTTACATCTGGTAATGGGTCAAAGGTGTTGTGATGGTTTCAAAATCCGATTAAAAACAAGACTAGCTCTGTGAGTCTGATCCCAGGATCAAATGCTAAGGCTAACAAGTCATGTGACCGTGCTGTAGTTCCTTTATAGCCCAACATTAGCCTCCTTTAGCTTAGCGGTGGTGACGTGAAGTCATGTGACCGTGCTGTAGTTCCTTTATAGCCCAACATTAGCCTCCTTTAGCTTAGCGGTGGTGACGTGAAGTCATGTGACCGTGCTGTAGTTCATTTATAGCCCAACATTAGCCTCCTTTAGCTTAGCGGTGGTGATGTGAAGTCATGTGACCGTGCTGTAGTTCCTTTATAGCCCAACATTAGCCTCCTTTAGCTTAGCGGTGG
>NW_011342461.1:0-2280 GCF_000735185.1 Notothenia coriiceps | reverse complement strand
AACTCAAATACCTGTACTTTCTACTTCTTACATGTTGAACTCAAATACCTGTACTTTCTACTTCTTACATGTTGAACTCACATACCTGTACTTTCTACTTCTCTCATTTCCCAAACAGGCTGGTTCCTTTAGTCTGAATGTGTGTTTGTGGCGTGATCATTATTATTTAGAGTCATTGCGTGCCTATTGATTTGAACACGATCCGTGTATCCATCATTTCCTGGTCTTCTCTAAAGAAGAGGGACCAATCGAAACGTTGTCATGTTGCCGTTGGTCACCATGGAAACATTCATTAGCTAACAATGACATTATTGTTCTATTAATATAAAGGGAGGTCAGGTACTCTTTAAAACAGCTGCTAGTTATGGGTACTTTTTACTGAAGGACATTTCAAAGTTCTTTACTTTTACTTGAGTAAAGAAGTTTAGTCAGTACTTCTACTTTCACCAGAGTATTTTTAAACACGAGTATCTGTACTTCTACTTGAGTAAAGGATGTGTGTACTTTTGCCGTGTGTGTGTGTGTGTGTGTGTGTGTGTGTGTGTGTGTGTGTGTGTGTGTGTGTGTGTGTGTGTGTGTGTGTGTGTGTGTCCACAGGTGCAACCATGAGTGTGATCATTGGTCTACCGTTCATCGTGTGCATCTGGATCTCTGCTGCGGTGGCGATCGTCTACACCCTGATGGGAGGTCTTCACTCGGTGGCGTACACAGATGTTGTGCAGCTCATCCTCATGTTCATCAGCCTGGTCAGTTATTACAAATTGTGCCTCAAGTTCTGAGAAAAAGTCAGAATTCTGAGATTAAATTCTGACCTTTATGACTTTTTTATCTCAGAAATATCGAGTATAATTTTTTCTCCAAATTCTGACTTTGATCTTAAAATTCTGACTTTTTTTTTAAATTCTGACTTTTTTTCTCCAAATCCTGACTTTTCTCTTAACGTCCGTTGATTAAGAGATCTTTATTGGTTCCTCAGTGTTATGTTCCTTGTGTCTGCAGTGGTTCTGTTTACCGTTTGTTCTGAAGAACCCGTCCTCCCTAAACATCGCTCAGACGGCTCTGAATAACTCGCTACAGGCTCCCTGGTTAGGAACACTTCCATCAGAAAAGGCCTGGCGCTGGATCGACAACCTGTGTGTGTTGGTAGGTGGAAGACTATATTACGATATGATAATACTTTAATGATCAGATCAAGACTGAAATGTGACTTGCTTCATAGTAGCTCCATGTGTAACATCAACAGACAGATATCAAGGCACAATACATGAGAAACAAACAACAAACATTTACCATAACAGCACAATCACTGAGAGAAACCTTTTGATCTGGATTCAGCTCTGTATTCACTGAGAGGATTGAGCACAAATAAGAGCTTAAGTCTTCTGTTTTAAGGCAGCAACAGTTCTTACTCACAATACTGGGGTTTTATGATTTAACATTGATTTTCTTTTCAGACTCTGGGCTGCCTCGGCTATCAGGAGTTTCATCAGAGAACTCTTTCGGCCTGTTCGTCAGCCACAGCAAAGTTTAATTGTTTTGTTGCTGCTGCAATTATTCTTATTTTTGGAATTCCTCCCGTCCTGATTGGTGCAGTGGCTGCATCAACAGGTGATTCATCCCTAATCCCAAATATTGTTCTACCTGTTAAAGCATGAGCTTGCATTCAAACCACTTGAATGTCTAATATGTGCCTAACGGCCCGTCTACACTACAGGCATCAAAAGATCTTGATACTGGGCGTGTCTGAAGCTTGGCGATTTTTTGCGAACAACGCGACCAACAACCAATCACATGAATCTCCCGCCCCCGACATACAAAGCAATAGCAATGTTAAAACGAAGTAAACTGGATATAAACTCTCCAAACAGGCGAAAACCTACCAGTTTCACCCACTGTCTCTGCCACCTCCCTCCATGCCTGGTTCCTCCGGTTTGTATCCCGGTAAATAGTTCTGGTCGTAAAGAACCGGGTGATTTGCTACCGTAATATCTCGTTTGGAATATGAGGAAATGAACTGCGGTCTGGCTCTCCCAGCTTGCACGCGGTTTGATTGGCTGCGCTTGCACTGGCGGGATTTGCATAAACGGGATTTGATTGGCTGATGCCAAGCATCGAGCCTCAAAAGTTGAACATTATATGCCGATAGATGCTCGTGATGCTTGCAAAGCCATGCCATGCTCCCCACAATGCAGTTCGGCGAAGATTACAAATCTTCTTCGTCACCCCATTCAAGTGAATGGGCGAAGCGTTGAAAGCATTTTTCGATGCCTGTAGTGTAGA
>NW_011342460.1:0-2507 GCF_000735185.1 Notothenia coriiceps | reverse complement strand
GAGTGGAGGAGGGGTGAGGGAGGAGGGGTGCGGGTGGAGACGAAAGGGAGGATACACGCGAGCAGACTACGCCGAAGTGTTTTCACTACTCGCGTATAAAAGCCCCGCCCCCACTTTCACAGCTGGTCGATTTCAACAGAGGAAAACAGACAACTGGAAGATGAGTGGAAAAGCGTCACATAAATGTATAAGTGCTCACAGCTCCGTGGGAATTATTATGTGCAATTTATTTCTGAAAGTCTTTCACATTACTATAATTATAGTTTTATTTAAATGTAGGCTACATTTTACACCAAAACGGAACACAAAAGCAGGACCAACCATCATACATTGAATTCCTTGACTAACAAGAGAAAGATTCATTCATTTAAATAAATATTTAACAACAAATGGGCCGGTTCTAAAGGGTTATTCAGTTGAGCCCGATGAGAGGGGATACAGCTGTGCACATGTCATCATTAACAGACGTCGTTTAAGAGTGACGTTTGAGTGAACGAGGACATCCCAATTAATAACTGAGGACTCCTCTGTCCTCGCGTCACCTCCTCGTGTCTCTCGCTCGCATCTTACGGAGGCGGAGCTAAGACGCAAGGAAGGGAAGCGAGTGAGGGAAAGGAGGAGTCGAGGAGGGGTATTGGGATGAGGCTCGGGTGTTAGATCTTAGGAGGCCTTGTCAGCTCAGTTTTCTCCATCTCAAAAATCCACAGAGAATTCCTTCTGTCGATATGACAGTCTGCAACCAAACTCCCAGTTGTATCGTCCCCTTAAAACCCAGAATTTAAAACAAATTCAATTCAAATAGAACTTCAATCGTCCAGGAGGAAATGTGTTATGATTTCAACCCTTGTTTTCCGTGTGTTGCTCCGCCCTTCCAGCGTATGGAGGGCATGCTGAGCGGCTTCCAGTGCGACCTGTCCTCCATCAGCAGTGAGATCCAGACCCTGCAGCAGCAGTCGGTCAGCATGAACGTGCGGCTGAAGAACCGGCAGGCGGTGCGCAGCCACCTCAGCCAGTTGGTGGACGAGCTGGTGGTGCCCGGAGCCATGATCTCGTGAGTGGGGGGGGGAGAGCTGGGGCTCCAAACAGCTGTTAAAGGGATAGCATTGATTGTTTAAAGTAAGGCTGTATGTATACTTGTCCATAGTCAGTGACCACCTCCAGTTTAAGAAGCCGACAGGAGCACTAACAGTAAGCCTAGCAATGTAATGCTGTGGACATAGCCCCCAGTAAATGAGGCGGGGGGGCAGAGCGCTGCAGCAAATTTAGCAGTGGTTAAAGGGTGGTACTGCCCCTTTATTCTGCATGTTGAAATAGCACAGTTCAAACCAATTTTCTAAACTTTGCTATTCAGCATTAATAGCTTATTAATACTAATAAAACACTGTGTATTGTAATATTCATGTTATATATGTTTCTACTTTAACCTCTATTTTCATTTTTTCTTTTATCGGACATTTTACTTAACTTCTTATTTTTATACTAATATTTGATTCTATTATATATTTGTATTGCGCACTTCCTTTAATATTTTATTCTTAAATGGATCAACGGTCCTGAAACCCTGTTTGCCCTGGGATAAACAAGGGTTTCTGATTATATACATGTAAAGGAACTTACAATTGCTTTACTTCCATGCTAGTGTTCTTGTTTATAAAACTGAAGGCTAGCCAACTGCCATCTATTGTAGATAAAACCCAATGGCTAAGTACCTGATCCATCCCTCTTAGCGTGTCCATGAGGAGAATGTTGATCTGATGTTATCTCTTGTCTGCGCAGCACCATCCTGGACAGCCCTGTGACGGAGCAGGGCTTTCTTGAGCAGCTGCACGAGCTCAACAACAAGATCAACTTTGCCAAAGAGCTGAGCTTCAGAGAGACGCTGGCCTGCTCCGACATCCAGGACATCGTGGACCGTCTCAAACTCAAGGTGAGACGGAAAGGGGAGGGTCTAAGAAACTCCACGGTTGATATGTTGGTTCTTTAAATTGCAACATTCTTTTACAGAATATTTAAGGCTGCAAGTACGGGGTTAATCAGCCGGTGGTTTAAAGAGGCCCTATTGTTCTTCATGGAGTTCTCCCTCTCCTCTAGTGTGTTCTATAAGTTCTGTGCCTGTAAATGGTTAAAGTCTCAAATCCCTGTGTTCCCTCCAGAGGGAGTTTCTCTCCCACACACTTTTTTAAAGCGGTTCCTTAGTTAAAAAATAGTCAGGGATTATGGGTACATGATATATATTATTCATATATTTCTACTGCCGGGTACCATTTACAAGTGTTAACATTTCAATTGTTCTACATCAGGGGCAACGTGAGTCGCCCGCCGGGCATGTTCTAAAAATTGCTCGCCAAGTAAATCCAAAATGTATAAAATACACAAAACAAAAAGGAAATGTAATTAAAAGAATCTACCCTATGCATAAACGAAACCTAAATCATAGCAAACTCTATCTACTTACAACACATGTGTCAAACTCAAGGCCCGGGGGCCAAATCAGGCCCTTGGTGGAT
>NW_011342459.1:0-5227 GCF_000735185.1 Notothenia coriiceps | reverse complement strand
CACACACACACACACACACACACACACACACACACACACACACACACACACACACACACACACATTTTTCATCCCACAATGGTGAAACATTCATTTGTGTGTGTGTGGTAAGAGAAATAAAGAGAAGGAAAAGGCACAAATCGTCCCTTTGTCATGTGCTCGTGTTCCCAACACCCTGAGGGATCCCTTAACAGGAGATCGCATCTGGCTTTATACCTTTCATAGTGGATAGGTATGGAAATATGAGTGAGTGTGTGTGTGTGTGTGTGTGTGTGTGTGTGTGTGTGTGTGTGTGTGTGTGTGTGTGTGTGTGTGTGTGTGTGTGTGTGTGTGTGTCTGTGTGTGTGAGACAGCAGGGTACAATGAAATGTCCAATGTATAATGTCTACAGATTTCACAAAACTGTATTAGGTTAGTTGAGAGCAATACTTTTGAGTTGAACCTAATCATTTTTATGTAAACTAAATATTATTGCTTTCATCTCAGCCTGATGTCTAGCAGATTTAACAGTGGAGTGTGAGCTGAGGGGGATTCAAACCCACGATAAAGTACACTTGATACTGTCTGTTTGATCCACAGGGATACAGCTCTGTCTCAACAACCAGTGTCTTTGTGAGCCTCTGAAGAACACAAATAGACATCTAGTATTTCTTTACAAAGTTGTTATTTCCCACAGTTTAAAACTCCTGACTTTATCTCAATGTTATCTAAAAATGTAACATTAGATTTTTGCTTAAAAGCTTCTGCCCTTCCACAAGCACACACAGTCAGTGCTCAGACACACACTCATACCTATGTCAGTGCAGCTTCCAGGTGAACAGCAGAGCATGTGTTGTGTCTCCATCCCAATCAATCCTTCAGCATCCAGGAAACAAACGAGAAACAGCAAACAAAGCCTGAGCGTCTGTCAGTCAAGTCCAGCTCCAGACACAGCACATGTAACAACTGGAAACATGAAACCAAACACTACACTCTGCTCTCTCCATCCATTTCCCTCTTCCTCACTACCCCTTTCTCTCCCTCTCTTTGCTCTCACTGTTTTTCAGTCCGTACACTCTCTCACACACACACACACACACACACACACTGATTCTCCATCTGTCACCGCCTCCTCTGCTTCACCCCTCCCACCTCATGAATTATTAATGAGCCCCAGACACACACACAAGCTCCACTGCTGTCAAACACACTCACACACTCACACGTTACAAGCTGTGCGCTACTGTCCCACACACAGATGCAAGTCAAATACTGAGAGTAACCTTTGCCCCGCCCACACGCCTGAGTGACATCACAGAAGAAAAGTGGAGTTATTTGCAGCTTTGTAAGAAGTTCTTACAGTAGATCTTATACTTAAAAACTGAAACAGTGACTTTAATCAAATGTATTATGTCAACACATTTTAAGTTTAAATAAACACTAATTGGTTCAACTTCATACTATTGCTTTCAACTAACTTAATAGAGTTATGTGGAACCTTTAATTAAAGTTTAGTTTTTCAGTTTACAAAAGCAAAGGGAAAGATACTAAAAGTACTCATTATCGAAAGTGGCCACTACAATATTTGCTTTCAAAACAAAGTGGAGTAGAAGTAAATTAGCATGCAATGAAAATACTGAAGTAAAGTACAATACCTCATAAATGTACTTAAGTACAGGACTTGAGCAAATGTAGTACATTGGAACACTGGTTAGTTGTTGGACTCGACCAGGATATGACGACTAATATTCTTAAACAAAACATAGAACCACAACAAATATGTTCGCTGCTGGATATCTTAACCTATACTTATATATCATAGTGTATTTTATCAGTTTTATTCTACTTTATCTAATATTCTGAATCTGTAAAGTAACCAGTAATGATCTCAGATAAAGGTAGTGGAGTAAAAAGTAAAATATTGGCTTCCAAATTGCAGTGGAGTAGAAGTAAAGTGTAGCATAAAATAAGAATATTCAAGTAAAGTACAAGTACCCTAAAAATGTACTTGATTAAATGTACTACACTACACAACACCACTGCTAATATGTCAATGTGTAAGTGTTGGAACTATCCCAGGTCTCCACCTGATGCCTGGTGCTGCATCACATAATTTCCTGGTAGCACAGCATGTGTAGGTGTAGTATAATGTAGTGAAGCTAGTATTCAAGTTCTTCTGGCTACAGGCAAAATCACGATCAAATAAGAATTAGGTAGGAAGATGATTCTTTGGTTTGTTGATCACCAGAACATTTCTTAAATATAATTGATCAAGTAAAGGCACTAATGTGAAGAGAATGTTGGTGTTTTCTCTTCTACTACATTGTAAAGGGGGTTTTGACGAGAGAAAAAACCATGTGAGGACTTTAATTAACATTTATGTTGCTTAAAAGTGAATCGTTTGACTAGATGTGCAGATCTGAAAGTGGTAATGTTGTGGACATAAATGAGCAGTATGCATTCTCTTTGTGGTTTTCTGAGTGAAGACACAGATCTCAGTGGGTCTTTCTGATGAAATAAAATGATGCATCCCTCCCACTCTCCCCACATGTAGATGTAACCTATAAAATCTCAAACACACTTCTCAGCCATGCGTGATCTCATTCACACGCAGAACACACGCGGGTCATGGAGAAGACAGGGCAGATCATGCATGAATACTGAGCATGCATGCACACACACTCTCACATCTCACACACACCAACACACAGAGCTTTCCATGCAGGCAAGGAAACCCCCTCAGCTTCAGGCTATCTGTGTTTTCTCATGGACGAGACATGGCTGCAAGTCAGAAAAAAATGTGTGTATGTGTGTGTACAACCAGGCAGAAATACATGGAAACAGACAGTAATATAATGGTAAACACTATCCTATCAAATTAGACACACTTTGTGAAGGAATACACAACATGTTGATGTACACCTTTACCTGCTGTCTTGCCCAAAGTCGGAGAATAATCACATCTACATGAAGCTGTTCATCAAAGCAGAGTGCAAACCTGCCCCCCCCATAAGGACCTTTAAAGGCCCAGATACACCGGCCAGTCACCTGAGAAGTCGCCGACACCGACTGTTGCGTCGCCGGACTCTCCTTCCTATTTGCGACTTCGCGCACTGGAACACACCGCAAATCCGAGCCGAGCACGTATGAACTGCGCATGCATGAGTGGCAATAACTCTCCTTACCAGCAGGCGGCGGTAGTGTGTATTCATCATTCAAAAGAGGCAACAACCGGAACAACCGGAAGACAGAGAAGAAGAACAGACTCCGTGATATAAACAAACAACAAATAGCGTTTTTCTTTCCATTTTCACTCTCGTCCATTGAAAACATGAACGAACAGGAGCTCTATAAACCGATGAGGTGAAATAGACGTCCGTGTGTGTTCCACTTCCATCTTCAAATCATTTGTTTACCTCCCTCACTTCCGTTAACGCTTCTCATGCACTGATTCGCTAGCTGAACACCCAATCAGTGTTATCCCTTTGTCCGACTTCCGGTGGTGTTCTCGATGCCGATTCAACATGTTGAATCGGCAAGAAAAGGCGTCAGGTCGGCAGAAAAGACCCGACGGTGCGGTGCACACCACTCCGAATAGGGCGTGCCCACGCTCATGTTCGGCCTGACTCCCATTTACTGCCGATTTCGGGCCGGTGTATCTGGGCCTTTAGCCAAGGAGCTGCTTGGTCAACTTGAAGGGGTTTGCCAGGAACGCCGCTCTCCTTATTGCCCTCTCTCTCCGCCTTCTCCTCTGGTTCACTCCTCTTCCTGAGGATTTCCCGAAGATCTGCTAGACCCTCTCAACTTCTCCTGACTTCTTGTACTCCCTCCTGAGAGACTTGATTTCTTCCCTAAGTTGCTGGATTTGCCTTGCTCGGGTGTTCGGAGCATAAGCCGTCTTGACATCCTCTAGGCCAAATTGCTCAGCTGCAATGTTTACGATGATGGTAGCCTTAGAGTTCTACCACCGGTCCACATCCCCCTTGGCAGTCCCTTCCAGAATGCAATCTACATCAAACTTCTGCCACTCTGCTCTGCTCGTGGATTTGGGCCACTGGATTCTTGGTTGGGCCAGAGGAGCGCAGGCAGCTGATGTTTCTGGTGCTTGGTCTGTGGATTGCAGGCATCCCATGTGGTTGGCGCTCCGAGGCTGCACGCAATGCCGGCCAATCTCAACATTTTAACAGATCACCACCCCTAAGCTAAAGGCGGTGTCTTGTCGGCGTGATGACATTTTGTAGTCTCTTGTGGTCACTTGTTAGCTCTTGCTGTTTTTATGACGCATAGAAGCGTCAGGCATTCAGAAGTGGGGTAATTAGTGATTAATGTCGCAGAACAACATGTGAAAATCTCTTAGGGTTGTTTTAACCACATATCTTATTTCAGGCTTTTAACCATAAACAGAAAACTGATGACTTTGATACGAGGGAACCGAAAGTGGTAAAATGTTATTTCCGGGTTTTTAAATTCAAGTTTAAACACTACCTTAGATGTTCTAAGCACATGATCAAGGTTTGCCTTCCATATTTCAGCTCTGCTCTTGAGTTTGAATTCTGGTTTTGTTAACACGATAAAAAATAATAATAATCATTGTTCAATACATATACTACATATGTTTAGAGGTAACTGACCTGCCCAAAAAGTCCAGGTCCACTTTAGTGTAGGACAGATAGGCATCATACTCCTTATTATCTGTGAAGAGAGAGACAGAGTGAGTGAGTGAGAGCACAGGGCATATTTTCACACTAAATCAAATTAACTGATTCAATTCTGAATTCTGATACTTCCTGGTCATTTCTACATCAGGATTTGAAGAGCACAAATGAAATCTTGGGAATATTCTGCTCAAGAAATCAGGCCTACTTATTCGAAATCAATACTGCAAAATGACTTGTTTTTCCTTGTCTTTCAGCTTGTTTGTTTATGTTAATGCTTTTTCAATATAACATTTGATACTGAGAGAAACGTAAAGCCTAATAAAAAAAAAATGAATTGATTGCTTTGGTGTTTTTTTTTTAGTTGCTTTCTTTGGCCTACGTCGATTTGATTAAATGTAACATAGTCTAGATGGAAATAGGGGTCCACTTTTGCATTATTTTGCTGTTTTTGTCCAGAAATACAGTCAAAATGTTGTCAAATGTCAAAAATAACCATTCCATTGAATTCCTAGGGTCAGAATTGTATGGAAAAATGTATTCATTTGTCTCTGTATGTTATTACTAAAAGGTTATGCCTTTTGCTACATCAA
>NW_011342458.1:0-2413 GCF_000735185.1 Notothenia coriiceps | reverse complement strand
AACGCTCAGGCAGCATCCCCCCCAAAGAAGTAAACCTAGGGGAAGCACTGTAATGTAATACTGTATATCCTTGCAGTTCTTTCCCTAAGGTGCACTTAAACTACAAACTATGTACTTAAAAAAAAAAGCAACATTTGGAAATAAGGAGTTACAAAATCAGTATTTGTATTATATAGAGCATCCCTGGTGATATTTAATAAGAAGAAGGTTATTTGTTTGTGGATTGTACATCATGTGCCTGTGTGTCTCCCAGAGGGCAGCGGCAGTGTGAAGTCAGGCGGCGGAGGCAACGCCAGAGAGATACGCATCCGTAAAACCAAGAAGAAAGGGAGGAGAGACGAGGACAGCGATGAGGAGACCGGACCCTCACAGCAAAGTACGCTCATGGACACACAGCTACTTCCTGTTACAGGGACAACATGTCTCTGTGTGCACATTAAGCCTGCTCACTGTAACAAGAGTCTGAAGGCTACTGGGATAGAAATCTCTCCTCTGGGTTGTTCTGCTTTTTTCATGGGAGACAGAGGCAGCTGTAGTGTCCCTGGGGGACTAATTAGCCTGTGTGTTACCTCTCCAAGATCGCAGTAAACAGACTGCAGCCCCCTTCATGGCCCAGGAGGACATCGTGGCAGTTTTAGAGGAGAGAGTAAGCGACTGCCCCGAAGAAATCCTCTGCGAGCTGGCGGAGCATTTAGTCAGGTAACACTCAGAATCAGAACTTCTTTATCAGTCCTGCACCGGGGAAATGTACAATGTCACAGCAAAAGTGACAAAGCAGATCAATAAAAAAGTAACTAGAATGTTAAATATAGAGACAAGGCACACATTGGAAAGACAAATACAAAATACAGACTAATAAGTGGCTAAAAAATGAATTAAAAAATGAGTAGCAGCATTCAATAGGTAATATTTATACCTTAATGTTAGGGTTTGAGATTGTTAAAAAGTTTGTTTTGCACATAAAATGATCATTAAGGCTCTATGTCTGAAGTAAGCAATAGTTTAAATTAAACTAAGTAGATTTAAGTACAGTTTTGAGGTACTTCAGTCTTTCAATGTGTTGCAACTTTGTACTTCTATTCCACTACATGTATTTAATACCTTTAGTTACTTCACAGATATGGATGAATGATGTGAAATGTAATCAAGTGTTAAATCAGACTTTAGTTCCACCTGGAGTAAATTCACAAGCTACCCTGCAGTATACAAAGTCATTCAAACTAGCTGCACCTTTACCAGCTTTGAGAACACTTTCATGATCAATCATTATAAAACATATCGTATATATTATTCTGAAATGGACCAATCTGCACAATGACTACTTTTACTGTCGCTACTTTAACTATATTCTGATGATAATACTTGTTTGCTACTTGTTACTGTCGCTACTTTAACTATATTCTGATGATAATACTTTTCTACTTTTACTTGAGTAACATTTGAATGCAGGACTTTTACTGTAACAGAGTATTCCTACACTCTGGTACTTCTACTTTTACTCAAGTACCACCTCTGGGAGTACGTTTCCCTGCCCACACAGCCCAGTTCTCACTGAGTGTCTCTGCAGGCCTCTGAACAAAGCGTACCAGGAGGTGCTGCGCTCGGTCTTCCTGTCCTCCAGCAGCGCTCCGTCCAGGGCCAACAAGAAGCAGAGCATGAAGGACCTGCAGGAGGAGATCAGCAGCCTCTACAACAACATCCGCCTCTTTGAGAAGGGCACCAAGTTCTTCTCTGGTAAATTCAACACTAAGTGGAAATCTGAAATGATGGGAATCTTTCTCAGTCCAGAACACCTAAGGCAGACACATGCAGTGCTGCTGGAGTGAGTGGGACACAGTTACATTAATAATCATTTTAATAATAATAATACACTTTATTTATATAGCACCTTTTCGAAACAAGTGCTCTCACATAAAAAATACACCAAGAGCAAGTGAACTAAACAACAGCATCTAAGCATAAAAACACAGAGTTAAAGTGATAGAAAATAATAAATACATATTTTTAAAGAAAAAATCAAAGTAATTCTAAAAAAGTGAGTTTTTAAAAGTGATTTGATCATTTAAATCTCTAAAGAGACAGTTCAAACATTTAGGCACTATATTCTTTCCACTAAGCTCCACCCATGCCAAAACTATGGAGATTGAAAGATGCTGTACAGATAGAAGGAATATTTTTTTATTGAGGTGTGAACACTAACAGTCCCACTCTCTCCAGCAGTACTGTTCAATTATTTTTGATCTAAAATGAATGCAGTCCAATATGATTATAGGGTCATTCTGCAGGAAGAAGTTGTTTGCTTCTCAGTCTGCATTTTTTATTTTTTTATTTAACCAGATAAAAGCATTGAGATAAAATCTCATTCGCAATGCTGACCTGGGGCCGTATTCACAAAGCATTTTATCTTACTGCT
>NW_011342457.1:0-2144 GCF_000735185.1 Notothenia coriiceps | reverse complement strand
TTAAAAACATTGAAAAAATTATATTTTTTTAAATATATATTTTTAGTTATATTTTTCATTAGTTTTACCAAAATAACTTGATTTAATTGTATTTAAAATAACATTTCCAAAGAAATAAATCCTTCGAATCTGCCAATTCAGTTTCTGTTGGAATGTGAAGGGTTAAATGAAAGAAGCTCGTCTCTGCGAGTTACTGTGAAGAGAGGAGCTGTTGGACCTCCAGGCGGTCCAGCTATGAATTCACAGAGGGCCCAGCGAGAGAGTAATGTCAAATGACAGTACAATTGACCAATCATATCGCGGACTTTATGACAAGTTCCGCCCACTGTGAAACTTTTCTTGTTTCCATAGCAACAACAACTTCCTGTCAACAGCGTTAACTCGCCTTCAAAATAACAGCATGCCAAATTACAGTTAAGACATACAACTGCAACGAAAGTAACAAACACAATGCAATATCCTTTTCAATTTCAAAGAACACAAATAGGGTTATTTACAGGTGTTGTTTTGTGTGGTAGAGGGTCGCTTTCATTGATGCGTTTTGCACCCCGGGCCGTTGTTTTGATATTCCGCTGAAGTATACGCTGTGACGTAATAACTCGAGGGAAGGGGTGGGGGTCAGAGGACCTAGGTATAAAAGTCACGGCTCGCCACTCGTTGTTTAAATCTCATGTTTGAGACTCACTTGTCGCAGATGTCTTTGAGTTTCTTCATCTGCGTGTTGTGACTCTCCTCAGCCAGACTGCTCAGCCTCTCCGTCAGCTGCAGGAAACACATTTCACATCCATGTTTAAACTAAACTGGGATAAAGCAGCACATGGTCTGATAAACGTAGAACTAAACTCTACAGAAGCTGGAGCATTGGGGTTCGACTGTGATATTATTTTACGTTTGGGTCATAACACGTCTAAAGGAAGACATGCAGTGTAAAGAAAGCACTTTCATTTTTTTCACTTTGTCTGAAGATTTATCTTAAAATTCCCCATAAAGTTAGCATTACATTAAGCCTAATTTGCATATTTAAAATAAGGTCTCAGGCAACTTGTAATAGATAACTTATTTTTAAAGTAGTTTTGCCATTAACAACCTTGCAAAGTTTGCAAAGAGAAATAGAAAGTCCCCTCAGTAAAGACTAATGTGTTGTCTATATGTTAATGCAAAACATGTGGCATTATGTTCAAATTTCTGTTTATATTTAACACAGACAGTATTTACATATTTAAACAGAATATTTCAGAACACTTTCATAATGGGAGTTTCGTAGGGGTATCTATTACTTTAGATTTTTACTTTATTTACTTGAGTTGTCTTTTCTTGCATTATAAAATAACAACTTACAGCACAACCTCATTTTACAGAATTGAAATATTGTTTTTATAACTTGAACTATTTGCCTGCAGCAGAAAGGTAGCTCAGGTTAGGATGGTCCAGTTGTTTTTGTTACACGACTTGTGGTTACCATTTTGATGTGTTCTCTCTGCAGGTACTTCTGGCTGTAGTACTGCTCCTGCCTCAGAGCCAGGAGCTGCTGCTGCTGCTCGTCTCTCAGCTGCTGCAGACGCTCGTCCTTCTCCACCTCCGAACCTCTGAGAAGCATATACACCAAATGAGTAAATAAGAACTACAGCAGCCATTTTACAAATCCCTATTCGATTTGACATAACACTTTCTTTTGCATTACATGTTACTTGTTAGTCGCTTTTATCCAAAGCGACTTCAATACTGTGGGCAATCCCCACAGGAGCCTTTTGGGGTGAAGTGTCTCAGGGACACAACGACATGCTGACTGCAGTGGGGTTTGAACCTGTGCTCCACTGATCCCAACAGCAACGCACTAGTCCACTGCGCCACAGCCTCCTGCCTTATCCAAAACAACTTACAATAAGTGCAGTTGAATTAAAGGTCTCCTATTATACTGTTTTTCATCAATATATCACAGGTCTCAGATATATACAAAACCTGTAGCATCCCATAATCCCCTCTGTTTCAGCCCTGTTTCCAAAGTGCTGATTCTCTGTCTGTTACTTTAGATGAAAATAAGGAGCCCCTCCCCACGCCCCTCTGAGAGACATTTGGTTACAAAGACTCAATGGTGCTCTAGGAGAGATTCAGATGGGTAAGGGGGGGGGGGGTTACCTTGTTGG
>NW_011342456.1:0-1029 GCF_000735185.1 Notothenia coriiceps | reverse complement strand
CCGGGGGCCGCAGGTTCCCCACTCCTGCTCTAGACCGACAATTTTTTGGAGCTGGAAATGAACCGGATTCCGGAGCGAAGAGGCGGCGCCGCTGCGGTGTGAACAGGAAAAACTGGTACTTTTCAGGCTCTAGCTCCGAGCCGGAGCTGAAAACGCGTTGGTGTGAAATAAATCATGGATGTCAGTACTCACCGTCCTTTATGCTGGTGTAGGTGACCTTGAATCCACTGATGGGATTCTTGGGTTTGGTCCAGGACACCTTCAGAGAGTTCTCTGTCACCTCACTGAAGACGAGGTCTTTCGGAGGCTCCGGGCCTGAACGGTATCAAAAAAACCATGAGAGAGGTGGAGGAAAGCTAGGGAAGGGAAAGATTGAAGTGAAGCAGAGGAAAAAGTAAAATAACAAAGTGACGAAATAGGATAAAAAGAAGGTGAAATAAAAGAAAAGCAAAGTAGTGAAGAAGGTAAAATCAATACTTTGGACAGATAGTGACATTCATGATGACAAAAGACAGTGTGTACAGTATTATTTCTCATCCACCCATTTGCTATTAGTGCTGATGAGTTAATGTGTATATATGTACAGTGCAAACATATATACAGTATACGGATCATATACCAACAAACAGTCATTAATAATACAAATGCAGGGGATGGATCCTGGACAGCAGCGAAGGAAAGAATGATATAAATAGTTAGCTGGCCGCTCAAACCTGAAAATAAAAGCGTTGTAGGAGTGAAGAATGTCAAAACAAAGGAAGTAAAGTTTTATAGGATGAATGAAAACAATACATTTAGATATTAATTCGACACAGTGAGAAGATTTAAAAGCACTGAAAATGATTTTTGGGACGGATTTTCAACCTCACAAGAGTGTGAAGGAGTTTTTCAGGTAGAAACTCTGAAAAACCGAACACAGTAGCAGGTATCCCTTGAAAAAGAAATCAATGATCTCAAGGGATACACCTGGATAAATAAAGGTTTGAAATGAAACAGTTTTGCATGCGTCCTAGAATCCCTTCATTTATT
>NW_011342455.1:0-2119 GCF_000735185.1 Notothenia coriiceps | reverse complement strand
GCTCCAGCAGGAAAAGCTGGAGGCCGGAAAAGAGTGAGACAGGTAGCGCGCAAAAGTAAAAGTGGAACCGAGAGTGGTGCGAGAGACAGAACGAGAGCAAGACAGACAGACATTACGAGAGCGAGACAGTTTGTCCCCGTACCACTGGTTGAAAACCACTGCTGTAGATCACTGCCGGTACGTGCGCTGGGAGCGCACCGTTTAAGTTTGAAAGTTGAAAAGTTTGTGTGTCTGAAACGCTATGTGATACAGTACAGTTTACACAGCACAGTACATGTTCTGTAGCTACTATTGCACTAAATGGTAACACTTGAATACGTTATGCAAATATGCAACTTGTTTGTTGAAATGTTAATAAATGGGAGCTTCCTCAAACAGCCATCTCTTTCCCGACAATCCCCTCTGTGCACGAACCCTTACATATGGTAATTAAACATTAAAACACCTGCGGCTTATAGTCCAGTGCGGCTTATATATGTACACATCATTCAATTTAGCTGCTGCGGCTTATATTCAGGTGCGCCTTATAGTCCGAAAATTACGGTAGTCAAGTTCTCTTTGCAAGGACCTATGACAGCACAAGATTGCCTTTTAAATCATCCTAAAAAAAAAGGTGTCATGAAGAGTTTATGATTACTAATAGTGTCATTAAGCAACATTTTCAATGTGTGGATTCATCTAAGGAAGTAAGCAAAAGGAAATGACATCTTATTAAACATTTCAGATGTGTGTATCTCACACGGCACTGTCACTTTTATTCATGTACCTTTGTTATTCATGTTTTATCAGCTTTGCTTTAAAATGTGTGTTTTTAAATGCCATTTTATAATATGTTTCTTAATGCCTTTCATTTTGTAAAGCACTTTGAATTGCCTTGTGTTGAAAGGTGCTGTATAAATAAACTTGACGTGCCTTATTTGAGAATAAATTAATAATTTATCATTTAATATGTGCCAAACATTTGATAGAAACTTAGACGATACAGACATTGGATTCAAACGACACAACAAATACAAGATACTTTGTTTTCCTCTTACCTTGACCAAGTTGTTGGTGAACCAGAAGACCCCTCCCATGTTGAGCAGGCTCTCAAACAGATGCAGGGCGCGGCTGTCCACCCAGCCTTTGCGCAGCACCGTCTGGAACTGCTTGCTGAGGGCCATGTGGATCGGGTCTTTGGCCGGCAGCAGGTTGCGGTAGGGGATCTGCTCCTGGCCCTCCATGGGGGGGCGCAGGGTGGCGGCCGTCTGTTGGAAGACGTCGGCACACATGTGCTCCATGATGGAACTCATAATGATCACGCTGGGGAGAGAGAGAGGACATCAGTGTTAATGTGGGAAGTAATGGTCTGGAGATCTGGATGAGCTATAAGGATTTACTTTCTTTCTGACATTTGAAGCTTTAATCAATGTCTGTCGTCTTATTTAAGGACGTCATCAACCCTAAAAATAAAATAAACCCTTAATATAATCAAATGTTTTTTTTCTTCTACTCTAATGAATTTAACCAATCAGTGTGTGACTCCTTTGTGTGCAAAAAGCGGGAGGACTGCAGTGAAAGACTAGTATCAACAAACATGGATTAAAGTTGAATATTTTGTAAATTTGGGTTTTAGAAATAATTACATATATCTTTTGTTCCATAAACATTGATTTAATATCTTACAAAGCTCTGATGATAATGGAAATCTTTGGATCATACGGGTGGGACCAATCCTACACAGCAGGCACTGAAATGCCTGTTGTTATTATAATCATGCGTCGCTTTCCACCTTCTTCTCCAGTAGGACTCAGATGAGGGTGTTGCACTTTTCTTTTCCTTATACATGTGTTGTTTTGTTTCTTTCCGTTAACCGTCAAGTGGGAAATAAGTATTTTTTTTGTGTGTTTCTCTTAGTATCCTAAGACACTGTTATGTTTGGCTGTGATTTTATATATATTATTATGAAGGGCAGACCATCTATTTGTATTTATTTCCTTTTTTTTTTAGAAAGGGGACCTCCGTGAGTCTGATTCCCTCACCCTGTTCCAGTCCCGTCTCAAAACCTCTTCAACTCTGCTTATCCTTAAACCCGCCCCTCCCCCCTCTGAACCAACATCCTCCTGACTGCTTTTCTGTT
>NW_011342454.1:0-3094 GCF_000735185.1 Notothenia coriiceps | reverse complement strand
CTGATGTTCAGTGCTGATGTTCAGGTGTATATCAGTATGTAGTGTCTCTACTTTAAAGAGTCCTCTCCTGCTGATGTTCAGGTGTATATCAGTATGTAGTGTCTCTACTTTAAAGAGTCCTCTCCTGCTGATGTTCAGGTGTATATCAGTATGTAGTGTCTCTACTTTAAAGAGTCCTCTCCTGCTGATGTTCAGGTGTATATCAGTATGTAGTGTCTCTACTTTAAAGAGTCCTCTCCTGCTGATGTTCAGGTGTATATCAGTATGTAGTGTCTCTACTTTAAAGAGTCCTCTCCTGCTGATGTTCAGGTGTATATCAGTATGTAGTGTCTCTACTTTAAAGAGTTCTCTCCCGTTGAAATATGACTGAATATAAGCATTAAGTAGCTTCAATAATGCAGTTTATTTTGTTCATTTTTTAAGCAATTTCGGGGGCATATAAGCTCGAAAATGTTATCGCTACATCGTCTAAATATGGGACGTGTCCATTTCTACACAAACTTTCCTTATGATATATTAACCCTGCGTTTTACAATATAAAAACACTTTCATAATATCTGCAACATGCGTTACCAACAAGCTTGTACAATAATGAATTTAAGATTGATTATGTTAAATGACTCTTTATTAAATAACTTTGGTTTAAGCTTGGATATTTGTTCTTTTCTTTCCAAAAGGTGATTACGTGTGGAATCTTTTTTTATCACACAATGGAGCCTAAATGAAATGTCTCCGTCTCTTCTCTCCAGGCGACGTTGACCCTGCAGGTTTCGTACCTCCCTCCTCCAGGAGCGGCAGGTTTATATCATCCGCCCCCCCACCCTGAGCATCTGCCGCACAGCAACCCCGGGGTGGAGATGGACACCGTCACAAGTAAAAAGATCATTAGTGACATCAAATAAATCAGTACATATAAATCATAATAGAAGTGTCTCATTTGTAGTGAAGTACATTTACTCAGGTTTTGACACTTTGAGTATTTTTCATTTAATACTACCTCAAACTTCTACTCGACTTTAGATGCTTTACATATTCACATTATTAGTGAACACACATTTTAAATACACTTCTTCTACTGTTTATATTGTAGTATACATGTTATTTATAGCATTTTAATTACATTTTTGTATCTTTATATATATTTCTCATATTTATTTGAATGTATCTTTTAGTGGATATTTTACTTTAACATCCTATATTTTTATTTAATTAGTTTATTTAATTAATCTTTTTTTGTGTTTCACTCTAAAATGGAGCAACTTTCACGAAACCCAAGTTACCCACTATATTTTTATATAATCTTTTATTTAACATTTTACTTTAACTTTCTTATGTTGATATTGATGTATTTATTCAATTGTATTTACATATTATATGTATTTTTTTTTCAATTTCTTCAATTTCTTCAATTTTTCAATTTCTTCAATCTTTTCAATTTTTTCAATTTTTTCAATTTCTTCAATTTTTCAATTTTTCATTTTCTTAAATTTTTCTATTTCTTCTATTGTTTTTATTTAAAAATATTTTTTTACACATTTTGTGACTCATGTTTTACAAATGTTTAACAAATTTTATACACATTTCTTACACATTTTTTACACATGTTTTACACGTTTTTAACACATATTTAATTGTATAATGAAGCAAGTGTCACTGTCACCCAGTTCTACTTGGGATTAATGAACTATCCTTCTGCTTCTAATTCATCCCATATCTTTCCTCATATATTTCTGTGTCTCCTTCCTCTCAGTGATTTCTCTGGACACTTTGGGGGACGAGGACACGGAGAGCATGATAATGGTGGATCCTCCGGAGGACCAAGGAGGAGACGACGGGCGCTCCATGGTCATCGTGGGTCCTCAGGGGTCGGGCCGCGAGTCGCCTGCCGCTCAGACCCCGAAACGCTCCCCGCCGTCTTATAACACCCAGGGGGGTCTGAGGAAGAGGAGGAGGGGCAACAGCAGCCACAACAAACCCCTGCCCAACAAACCTCAGGATCTGCAGGTGGAGATTTATGGATATCAATACTTTTAACACCTTATATCTATTTTTACGATGAGTGTTATTTGACTTGTTTTCATTTAAAATAGACTTTAACATAAGCAGATGCTGGCAGGTAAGGGTGAGGTGTGAAATTATTTATATATTCACCTTTTTAAAGACAGAAATACAAAGAAGGCTTTTATTTATTCTACTATATTTGAGCTGTAAAATATTCTGCACTCTGTGCTCACAGCGCCGCCGTGTGGTGATTCTGATGAATTACATAAATATCATCATTTTATTTAGTTTTTGTGTATTCAGGAGTGGATGTGATGTTTTATTTATTTAGTGCAGGCAAGAGACACACATGAGCACCCAACAGTGGTGATGATATGATTTGATATTAACATCTCACGAAAAGTACTATAAATAAAAAACAGTAATAACAATCATAACAAAGACAAATGATGAACAGTTATATTATTGTCTCAAAACTATGATACAAATCAAGAGGAACACCTACGTCACTTCCGGGCAAAAATTACGGCCCCGCCCACTTTTGGGGGAAAACAACGCTGTCATTTGAATGGCGGTCAATACAAATTCTGAAGTTTTTGCCCATCCGATCCATTGTTTTTGAAAACCGTGGATTTTTGGATCTTCAAAGAGCTCGATTACGATGGCCAGTCAGGCAAACAATTACATTCGATCATTGGTAATCGACAATCGGTCTTGATATATGGTTAAATTAAAATCAGTAGGCGAGGCTGTAATTTCTCCAGCTGTTACTCTCATGAGTGAGGCGGAACATAATAGTTTTATCATGCCAAAAAGCTGCTGTGTCGTTTATTGCACCTCAAAGATTAAACCAAATCCAGAGTTACGTGTTTCTGTACTTCCTCTAAGAAGAAAGGACAGTAAAAGAAGATCTCTGTGGCTTCAGGCTGATCGGCGTTCAAATGACAGCACTGTTTCCCCCTTGGGCGGGGCCGTAAAGTGACGTAGATGTTACTCTCATCTATGAAAATCGATAGCCTACTGCTATATTTAACCATATATCGAGCCCGATCGTCTATTTCTAATGGCTTAATGCAATTGTTTGCCTGTCTGG
>NW_011342453.1:0-3204 GCF_000735185.1 Notothenia coriiceps | reverse complement strand
GTGTATGTGTGTGTGTGTGTGTGTGTGTGTTTCTGTCCCTCTGTCCTTAGGCAGATCCCCCAATCAATGATTCGGAGTCATGACAGAGGACTCTTTGACAGGACACATACTCATTCCCCCTAAACATCCTCAACACACAAACATCGTATCATGTATCTTTAACAGAAGTTAATTGTTCTTATCGCTTAATGGCTTCCCTGAACTTCCCTTCACCCCAAAGTCAGCTTACTAGGAATGAATACATTTCATTGATAAGCTCAAAAGGACGTTTATCTTGGTTACTGCTGGGTGACCCAAGTCTCAAGGCCTGCAGGATGTGTAGGAGATAAACATTAATTCTACAAGACTTTAACTACATTATCTGAAAATGTATCCGGGAATTCCCCTGTTAATTGCAAGGACTATTGATAATTAACAGAGAGACCCTAGGGGCCTCTTCTTGGTATCTGCTAGGCAGAAGTCACTCAATGCAGAAATCACAAGTTTAACACACATTCTATATAAGGTGACATTAAAATGAATATACCAGATTGAACTTTCCTGCCATAACACGTTACTTTAATACTTCAAATAACTCAAATAATACTTCAACACTCTGAGCAGATTAACATTTGGTGGAGCAGTTTTTTGATTGTATACACAATAAAAACAGTGAAAGCAGCAAGTTAATTTATGAATTATTATATATCGTAAATGACTGAGTGTGCCCTGAAACAATGAGTTGGATTACCATCCGGTCACCATGTCCCACAGACGATGAGCATGGTGTCGGCATTCAGCCCTCTCATCACTGCGGGGATATTTGGAGCGACTCTGTCCTCTGCTCTGGCCTGCCTGGTGTCTGCTCCCAAAGTCTTTCAGGTACACATATTTCCTACTCACTGTCTGTGTTTAACAACAAGCTTTTCTTTCTGATGTGACCAACATTTATTTTTCTGGCAGTGTCTGTGTAAGGACAAGCTGTACCCTCTTATCGGCGTCTTTGGCAAAGGGTATGGCAGGAATGATGAACCGCTCCGGGGCTACTTTCTAACGTACATCATCGCTGCCTGCTTCATTCTTATTGGTAAGGCTTTGAAGAACCCTCCGACCCCTATAGATGAGCAGAGGAATTACAACAAATAATGTCTGAATTGAAATTGTTATGTCCTGAAACTTCATAAAGAGATGAATACATTTCTGTAATTTAAAATGGGGAAAGTGGTTACAAGACGGCTACACATCTGAGAACACTGTTGAGATGGGGGGCAGTAACCTCGGTGACAAAGACATCAGATTTTCAAGCCACCTTATGTTTCATTAGGATACTTTATATAGCAGTAGGAAATGTTTGGTTTGCATTAAAAGGATCGTAATACAGCTCATACATATTTTTCTCAAACTCCCTTCTGTCGTCTCTTTCCACCAGCTGAGTTGAACACCATCGCTCCCATCATCTCCAACTTCTACCTCTGCTCCTACTGTCTGATCAACTTCAGCTGCTTCCACGCCTCCATCACCAACTCACCAGGTAAAACTCATTCACTTTGATAAATGCATGAATGAAGGTGTGAATTAATTGACATTAAGATAGAAAGCTACATGTAGCGTGCACAGAATGATAGTCACACAGGCTCACTCCCGTGACATTTTAAAGATTTTCTGAACAATGCAGAAAGCCACATTCATGTCCACATGGCGCTAACTACTACAATTTCCGTCCAAAGACTCTAATTTTCTTACCTGCTCTCGCCAGACTTCATATCACGTTCTCATTGCAAACACACTGTAGCAATACTGACACCTATTTGCAATCATTTGATATGTATAAACAACATTGCTGGCAATAAACAATATTACTTGCTAAACTCTTAACTAAAATGTAAAATGTCTTCCCCTGGACACAAAGAAAATGCAACAATAGCCTATTATTTTACACTATTCAATTATCACCACTAACATATCCTGCATAACATGACTGTTTATGCCACATACACATATGAATGATTTTATTTATTAAATACAACTATAACAAATAAATAAAGAGGAATTGCAGCTGAAATTAAGGGGGAAAAGTAACACTGTGGTGTCTATGTTGCAAAAAATGTGTGTGTACAGGTTGGCGTCCATCATTCAGGTTCTACAGTAAGTGGCTGTCTCTGCTGGCCTCTGTGTGTTGTCTGGTCATCATGTTCCTGCTCAGCTGGTGGGCGGCCCTCATTGCCTTTGGCATCGTCATTGTGCTTTTGGGATACACACTCTACAAGAAGCCTGGTAAGTTCACTCATATAAAGTGGGGTAAACCATAAACAGTCAGATGTCATTAGCCTGCCGATTCTCCTCCACCCTCACTCTGCTGCCCCCCTCTGTGCAGCCGTAAACTGGGGCTCCTCGGTGCAGGCCGGCTCCTACAACATGGCTCTCACCCAGTGTGTGGCCCTCAACCAGGTGGGGGACCATGTCAAGAACTACAGGTCGGTGACAGGATCCTATAGTTCCTTTCTCTACATTTAGAAGAGGAATGTTTATTTTGTTAGTTTTTGGAATTTGTGTTGGGATTAAATCTCAACTAAGTAACTTGTTAATGTTCCACTATCTGGTGTTCATCGACGAAATATTGCTTGGTCAAGGATGTCGCTCACCGTAGTTCCGGCATAGTGTGAGGAATAGCTGGCTGTACAATACAAACATCCATTTAACTGGCTAAGAAGATCACTTTATGCTGCGTTTCCATTACAGTTTAGTAGCTGGGGTAGTAACTATAGTAACGCAGTGAAGGCGGAGCCGTGACGTCATCTTCAATGTGAAACACAAAACCAACACCAGCCGTTAGCTGTTAGCCCTCAGAGCTCACAGCTCCTCATATCTGTTCAGACACTAGACAAAAGTTAAACAAGTACAAACCACAGACTGTCTGTGTCATGGAGAATACAGTCACTGCTTTATTTATGTCTGTATAGGCCGTTGTTGTGAGTGTGGACGGTCGGAGCATATCAGGGTTGCCAACTTTGGGTTCCTGGCTGGAGTCAGATTTTGATATCATGGGTTTGATTACACATATGCGCACTAAATGACTGCTATCGTGTCAGTAGCGGGACCTTAGCATATATATAAGATGTATATACAATATATACAAATACACAATATTGGACACAGACTATAAAGGGCACAACGTTTCATTCACTAATGAAAGTCAAACACATGTTTGTTTCCACTGTTTTATTG
>NW_011342452.1:0-3868 GCF_000735185.1 Notothenia coriiceps | reverse complement strand
GCACACAATCTTTGCAGATATTAAATTTACATTCTATTAAGTTTAATTAGGAGGGATTTTAAATATACTAGGAGTCCAGGCACGAGCCCTGAGCCTGTCATCGACACCGCTGATTCACGGCTGCCTGCGCGCCACACACACACACACACACACACACACACACACACACACACACACACACACAGGGCAACGAGCTGTCAGAACAGTCTCTCTGCGTCACACAGGTCATTGGCTGATCGCTGTCTGTCGCTTTCTCCACTTGTCTTGTGTCTCTCTCTCACCCCTCCCCCCCTCCCCTGCGTCTCATTAACACAATATACAATTAAAGTGTGTGTATCAGTGTCAGACCCCTGCTATTAGCACCTCAGCGTAAATGGCACTTGGCAGGGAGCTGAATCGCAGCTTCCTCCTGCCAGCCAAACAATTAAAGGCCTCAGGACACGTGATCAACGCAGAGCACGTTAGCACCTCATCATCCCACAGCAGTACAGTGGTGCTGTTAGGAGGACTCAAACTGTCCAGCTGCTGTCACCTCTGTTTCAAACAGTATGACCATTCAAACAGATACACGCTTTTAAAGGAACACTCTTTTTGACAGATTATTATAATAAAGTGTATTCTGCATTGAGAAGCTCTTGCCATGGTGCGTCGGGTCACGCTTGTTTTTTAAATGAAAGTCAGCATATTTACTTGAGTGAAGTCAGACTGTCAGCACTATCTGACTTCATAGGCCGGTGTATTTTCTCCATTTCAAAGTAATGGCTGATACAAACATACAACCGGTGTACTTCAGAATTTCCGAAGGAGCCAGTCAACATGCCTCCTACAAATGGGAGAAAATCTGGTCAAATGTTATGTGATTGTTATTAATCTTGAAAGCCAATTGATATTGGGGAATAACATAAAGAATGACGTCATGAAGTCATGCATATTTAATTGAAAAGTAGCCTAAAACAAGCCCCGTCAGTGGACGCGTGCAGAATGCAAAAAAACTGCGCAAGAATAAGTAGAAAAATATTTGGAAAGAAAATGAAGTAGGTTCCTTGTAGCTCCGATAAAGGGCTGGTTCGGACATTTGCCCTGTTTCTAAAACACTTCAAATTGTGCTTGGGGGGAGATTTATATTTCATCAGACTTTTGTCGGACTAACCCTAACCCCCTAACCCTAACCCTAACCCACAGCTAAACAGTCACCAGCAGGGATGACACTCAAATGAAGGACAACAAATGATCTGTGAATGTATCCAATGTCCCAATAAACCATTGTTTGATCACACTACAGTAAGGTCAAACAGCAGCATGGACTGTAGACTTATGAGCCCAAGGGAAAACAATGTTAAACAAATCCCTTCAAAAGTCTCCAGACTGCAGCGATTCACACACACTCCATCCCTCTTTCTCAGACACACACACAGCACCTCCTCTCCCACACTGCAGCAGTAAATATCTGAGATCTAAATCCTCTTCACAGCGTTGCCTAATTACTCCCAACAACATGGTAGCTGATTAACTTGTAATTGCTGCTCTGAACGCAGCCTGTCCCTCTCTCCTCGTTAGGGTTATTACTGACTATAATTACCGCTAATGTGCAGAGAAGAACACACTCACACACACGTAACCTCGCATGTACGCAAACATACATGCAGGTGGGAAGCTTGTGCGCCTGAACACACACATTTCGGCTTCATAACACACACCTCTACCAGGAGGATACTTATTTTCTGGGAAACTGTGACTGGTGCACAAAGCAATAACAGTGAAATTTAGGCAACTAAATTCATTTTCAGTATGTTGCCTCATTTAAGTGATTGCGTTCACAGCAGCCAACATCATGTAATGGACTTCATGAACCTCATCACATCCTCAAATCGGACATTTTCCTCCCTTGATCCTTTGAGCGAAGCCTAACACGTGTCTTTTCATTGTATTTCCGATTGATCGTGTTGACAACAACAAACAAAGCATTTAAAACTGATTCTATAGAGTGTGATAAAGCAGATCTTTCTTTTCATAAGTCATCACACCAAGCCAACCTTTTACCAGATAAGATGTGTGCGGCATCAAAAACGGAAACAAACGAAACATTTCTGGTTTAGAAATAATCACCCAAAAACAATCTCCAGCACACAAACAATTAGAAAATGTATTTCCCATGTTTTCTTTGGGTGGGGGGGAGGGTGTTTTAAGTATATCCTGTCATCACAGAGATCATATCCCAAATTGTTTTGATATCCTGCAGGAAATCAGATAAGTAGCGACATATGTTTTGCATTACCATAAAAGCACCATTTGTAGAATTAACTATCTGCGTGTAAACCCCAAACGAGGAATTTAGAAAGGCTCATCTGTTTACGAACTTACTTTCTGAGTTCCTCTGGACAACAGAAAGACTGAAGATACAAGTAAAGGTGTTATATTTATAAACACATGTACTTTCTTTGCTCAGTGTGAAGTGCAAAAAAAGAAAGTAAAAGATTATAAAAAAAAAAGGCAATTGCCATTTCATTTCTGGTAAGAAAGTGTCCACCTTTTTCAAGCAAATTCCAGTACTGGATCAAGGTTTTATATAAAAAATGATTTATATTTGAGGTTATAAACGTCTATTGTTCATCTTTGCGTTAAAAAGGAGCTTCCCTTTTCCCTTTCTGTGTAAAAAGGCCAAATCCGGCTTAATCGTAATTCTCCAACTAAACTTGCTGTGGAGAAAGCTACGAGCGCAAAGCTCCTTTTAAGTTCATAATCACTTTCTCCTTTAGCCGGGGATAATGGTACTACTTGTGGGAGATTTAGCCCACGTCTGACTTTCTCTCTCTCCAACCCTCCCTCTGTGTCTCTCTCAGTTTCCCCCCCGAACGCTATCTCTCTTTCCTCGGACCATTAGTGATATTGCCGGGCCGCAGACCTCTGTGTTAAGTCACTTAATCAAAAGCAATGGGTTGAAAATCTTGTTTGGTCTCTTACGTCTGATTCATTCCTGCAGACGGGAGCGGCGGAGAGACAGAGAGAGGGCCGGGGGGAAATAAATGGAGAGCGAGGCAGATAAGTAGAGGGAAGGGAGAGAGAGCTGAGCGAGCTGATAGTAGAGTGAGATGGCGAGAGGGGGAGAAAGGTGTGAGAGAGACGAGAGGGAGGACATTAGGGTGGTGCTACTATGTGTTATCAGCTAAGCAGCAGCAGAAAGGCCATCAGTGGCTCCTTCACCCTCTGGGGATGAAGAGGCCACTGTTCCTCTAACCACTTCTGACCACCTCACACACACACACACACACACACACACACACACACACACACACACACACACACACACACACACACACACACACACACACACACACACACACTCTGAAACTGACACTCACAGCATTTTCGCCAGGTATTTTCTTTCATACAAATCTGACTTTTTAAACCGTATAATTCATAGATTTTCACAAAACACTTGTCCTTTCTTTTCCTCCAACCCAACACAAGTAAAATGTCCCTAAAGGGGCCCATTATTCTCATTTTCAGGTCCATTCTGTATTGTGTTCCTCGTATGTGACATGTTTGCATGCTTTAATGTTCAAAAAGCTCTTTATTTGTATCAAACTGCCTGTGCTGCAGCACCTCTTTTCACCCTCTGGCCGTTTCTCAATCGCGAGGATGCTTGCTTGGTAGCACATGTCTTCCGAGTCACTTGCTTCAGAAGCTAGGCAAGAATCCTTCCTGGCATTTGGAAAACGAGAGTGGAACAGGCTAGCAAGTGTGCAGGTATGCGTCATATGAGAGGCCCCCGCCTTACACTTTCCGCCACAGATTTGGGGAAATTGGTCCGTACGCAAAGCATTGTGGGGATTTTAAGGACGCGAAGTCTACCATGTGCAGCCTCGAA
>NW_011342451.1:1173-10171 GCF_000735185.1 Notothenia coriiceps | reverse complement strand
CGCCCTCCTGTGGTCATGGTGAGGTACTGCAGCTGCTTTTCTGTCAAGCTAGAGGAATTGCATATTACATACCACTTCCTGTAACATCCTACAAAATAAAACATTGTATGTAACAGACGGAAGGGTATTTTAGTTTTTAAAACGATCAATCTTACTTTAAGACTTTATCTAACTGCTCGGTATTGTAGTCAACTTGATACAGAAACGTATTACATCTTCTACATCTACTCACTAAGCGGGAAGACATTGTATTTGAAGGAAACAGTTCGTTTAGCTTTGGCTAAACACATAGAGCTAAGGTAATCGGGAGACTCGAGGGGCTAACTGAGAGCTAGGTAGTTAATACACGTCTTAACACGTATCCTGTCTTTATTTCGCCGTATTATGAGTCATATTTCAATGTAAATTGGACGCTAAAAGGCTAGAAGAAGTGCATATTACATACCCCTTCCTGTAATATCTTTCAAAAATAAAACTCTTTATAACGGAACAGAACGATGTTACCATGTTATGTGATAATGACTTTGTATCTAGCGTACTAATATTGTATATATTACTGTTGATCTTTTAACAGCAAGAATAACTAAATGTTTGAAGTTCTCAGTTAGTCCCTCGACTCTCCCGGTTGCTTTAGCGTTAGCCGTATGTGTTTTCAGCGCGTTGAGCCCTCTCGGCCACCGTATAATTAGCACACAACATTAGCCGAAGCTAAACGAACTGTTTCCATCAAATAACATATCTTCCCGCTTAGTGAGTGGATGTAGAATAGGTAATACGTTTCTGTATCAAGTTGACTACAATACCGTGCAGTCAGATAAAGTCGTAAAGTAAAGTTGAGCGTTAAAAAAACTAAAATACACTTCCGTCTGTTATAGAACATGTTTTATTTTGTAGGATGTTACAGGAAGTGGTATGTAATATGCAATTCCTCTAGCTTGACAGAAAAGCAGCTGCAGTACCTCACCATGACCACAAGAGGGCGTTAATACCCACTTTCTGAACATAATGCCTTTAATATACATTTCACTGAGGCCCTTTACCGACCAGTTTACATTGAAATATGACTCAGTCATATTACGGCGAAAAAACGAAATAATGTTAAAAGATTTATTTATACCACTAGCACGAGGGCAGACACACTATCTGAGTAAAACACAATAGTTTAATGTATAACTTTTAATGAGTTAGTTACTGTTCTCATAAAACCGAGAGAAATTATAGTAAAGTTAGACATTGTATAAAAGCACTCCACTTCCGGTGAAGACTTATAAAATAAAAGCTTCTAAATATGTATATTATTTATTAATTTATTTTGTTCCAACAGAACATGGAGCATATATGTATACATCTTTAAAGGCAGTCTGATTCTTTATATATTGTGTTGGACCTATGCATTTATGATTTACCATTTGTTTCAATGTTCGCTTGCTTTCATTTCATTTTAGCTTACCATGATAAGGATGAATTGGTTACATCCGGGTCCCGTTACATCCGGGTCCCTTCGTTGTGCCAAAGGTGCGTTTCTTTAAGCTCTTTTTGGTGGATTGTGAGAAGTAATACGAGGAACTGCACACTGAAATGTTTATGATTTGACACTGAATGGATGTGATTGAGTACTTCAATCTCCTCTTCCCTTACTACCAAGAAAAATAATATTGAATACAATTTTTTAGTATTGATTAACTCATGTTCATGACAAAATGACTGATAATGTTGGTTTAAGGCTCAAAGAAATGGAGAAATAGTGCTTTCCCGTCATCTTACATCCAGATAGATTGACCAAAGATAAGGTGGTTGTAGAGAAAATAATATGGGGAATGATAGCATGCAAATCCTAGGACTCGAAGTATCAATTACATTCATTATCGATTAACTCAAATACACCCAGTTGACTATCGTGGATCACAACAACAACAAAAGCATAACATTCACACATTTAAGAAACGTTCAAACAGATCATTCAAAGTATAATTCATGTTTTCATATTTGTTATTTCTTTCTCTTTTATTATTTGTAAAATTATTACAAATTAATTTGTTAATGTAATTATATAGAAATAACCACAAGCCATTATTTGTCAGAATATTTATTGCAACAATAAAACAAAGTAGTTTTTGTCACGTCATCTTCCATTAAAATATTTACTAAATGTGTTTTACATTCAACGGTGGTGCAACCAAAACCTTCAATATGGAATAAACTAGTTATAATAATAACAATAACAATAAAGACAATACAATTAATCTTCTTGAAGATCTGATGCATGATGAGAAGGCACAAGTACTAGTTTCATTTCCTCGATGTACCTCACAGCTCGTTTCCAGTCGTCACACTTTCTTTCCTAAATCTCTTAAGTCTCACTCCTGCTCTGTGATTTGGCGTCCTGCTGTGCTCGCCAGGCTTCCAACACTTCATCGTCTTCACATTCTGCGGCGGCTCGTTCCCTGACCCTCTGCCTGGTTTGGGCGATGAAGGTGGCGATATCGTCGTCTTCTTCGCTTGCTTCCTCCCTCCTGCTGCTCCTCCCTTCGGTCTCGCTGCTTCCGTATCGAGAATGACTGGCGAACTTCCTATTGGTGGCGATATCGTGGTAGCTCTCCTCTCCGCGCGACCTCCCTGCTCCCCGACTTTGCGACTGAGCGAAGCCGTTGCTGGAATAATCGGCGCCACTTGAAGGCTCCTCTTGTAACCTTGATCTGAATCTGGAGGCGTAGGTTTCCTCCTCTTCTTCGTCGGCCACGGCGTACGAGGCCCTGCGGCTCGAGAAGTCGAACTCGGAAGCGGACGCGTCGAGATCGTCGTAAGGATCCTCCACGACTTCTGTTTTCCTGGGAGGAGGACGTACGCTAATCAGCCAGTCGTCGATGCTCGTGTTCTTATCTCTCTCCAGCACAGGGTTCAGATTCAAGCAGCCGGAGAGGCCGTAACTCCTCTCAGGTCTCTCCTTTTTCTTCGGCTCCTGGAGGAACTCTTCCTCCTTCTTCTTCCTCTCCTCCTCCTCGTCTTCGTCCTCCTTCGGTTTCTTCTTCTTGTACAAGGTGCTGCGCTTGTTGTCCTCCAGGATCTTCTTCTTCTCGTAGGTGGACATCTTGCCCCTCATCTCCGATTTCATCTCCTTGTCCATGGCGTTCAGTTTCCCCATGTCCACCTGGTCCTGGAAGAGGCTGTAAAGCGGCACGCTGGTGGTGGTGATCTTGTTTTTCTTGGAGCCGAGGGTAAGACCCGAGTTTCCTGAGAGGACGGACGTCGCCCGGCTGCGACTCTGCGACAAAGCGCTGGAACAGGAAGCGCCGCTCAACAAAGACGCTCTATCGTCGTCAACGACACGTCCTGAAATCACACTCGCCGCGCCGCCGTAGCTAACGTCAGTCCCGGCTCGTGACGGCGGAGGCAGGCTCATCTCGCTCTGCTTCTGCTTGATGGTTTCCGAGACGACGTTAGCGATCCAGTTCTGGATGCTCGCCAGGTTCACCATGGGTTCTCCTCCCGGCCCCTGCATCGTAGGAACCGGGAGGATCGGAGGAACGCTCTGCGCTGATCTGACGCTGCGAGGCTGCGACACTGAAGATATGACGGAGGATCTGCCGCTGAGCATGGACATGGTGTCGTCGTTGGCGACACTTGGAGGCCCGGTAACTCCGGCGCCGGCCCAGAAAGCGGAAAGCGGGATCGTCCCGCCGCTGACCATGCTCTCGTTCTCATCAAAGCTGCAAATGGACTGACTTTCTTCCAGAGTTTTCTTGGAGCGCTCCAGGAGTTCCTCGCGCCGCTGCCTCCGCTTCACCGTCGCAGAATCCTCGCCGCGGCTCATCTCCAAAATCTCGTGAGTGTTCTCCTCCCCGAGGCGCTTCTGCTGCCTCATCTTCCACGACTGATACGCCGTCAGGTTCACGTCTTGGAAGGCCGGCGCCTTGGCCTCTCCTTCGCCTCCTTCTCCGTCTCCGACTGAACTTTTCTCGCCGTCCTCGCGATCTTTCTTGTTCCAGCCGAACTGGATCCTCTTGACTCGCCAGCGCTCCAGAGGCGTCATCTTCTCCTTGTTCTTCTGGCAGAAGTTGTACATGGAGCTGGTGTCGGACATGATGCTCTCCACTTCCTCGTCCATTTTCTTTGTCTTGTCTTCTTCTGTGTTTGTGCTCTCGCTGCCTTCCTCGTCCTCCTTCTTATGGTAGCGAGCAGCCGCTTGTTCCTCGATTTCCTTCAACCTCTGCCTCCACAGGTCGGAGTAGCTGCTGCAGCTGGAGGTGGACATGGCGTCTGACGGGGGACGTTTAAAGCGGCGCTTCAACTTCTCTTTCACGACTCGAACATCTTCGCTGGTGACGCTTTCCACGTCTGCATCAGCGCCTTCCTTCCTCACTCGTCCCCCAAAAAGAGACTCCCCGTCCTCTCCGTCGCTGTTCAGCTGCGCCTCCCACCAGTCGTCGTCTTTGTACTTCTCGTTTCTCCGCTGCCACTCTCGGATCATGCTGTCGAGTCCGTCCTCATCGTCGTCTTCTCCGCCTTCCTGCTCGGGGAGGACGATCTCTTCCTGATCCTGCGTGGATCCCTGGAGGCAGAGAGGACAAGAGTACACACATCCTTTACTCAAGTAGAAGTACACACATCCTTTACTCAAGTAGAAATACACACATCCTTTACTCAAGTAGAAGTACACACATCCTTTACTCAAGTAGAAGTACACACATCCTTTACTCAAGTAGAAGTACACACATCCTTTACTCAAGTAGAAGTACACACATCCTTTACTCAAGTAGAAGTACACACATCCTTTACTCAAGTAGAAGTACACACATCCTTTACTCAAGTAGAAGTACAGATACTCGTGTTTAAAAGTACTCTGGTAAAAGTAGAAGTACTGACTAAACTTCTTTACTCAAGTCAAAGTAAAGAACTTTGAAATGTACTTCAGTAAAAAGTGCCCATAACTAGCAGCTGTTTTAAAGAGTACCTGACCTCCCTTTATATTAATAGAACAATAATGTCATTGTTAGCTAATGAATGTTTCCATGCTGAACAACGGCAACATGACAACGTTTTCATTGGTCCCTCTTCTTTAGAGAAGACCAGGAAATGATGGATACACGGATCCTGTTCAAATCAATAGAAGTATTTGTACTCTACGACTTCCCACCTCTGATTGCTTTGATCCATTCTTAAAAACGAACTTAAGTAACGAAGTATTTGTATCCCACCTCTGGTCCCTGGTTGTTGGGTCCGATCAATCTGCTCCTGAGCGCCGCAGCGGAGGACGCCACGCTGCTCATCACGCTTCCTCCGTCCTCCTCCTCTTCCATCATGATGGAGTGCGCTTTCACCCCGATCATGCTCTGCTCCTCGTCTTTATCCGTATCCTCGTCCTCATCATCATCATCATCATCATCTCCACCGTCTCCGAAGATGCGGTTCCTGGCGCGGGCGTCGATGACGGAGCACTGGCTGAGCGTGTCGTCGTCATCGTCCCGTTCCTCCATCAGGGTCTCGTTGAGGTTCCTCAGCTGCTTCAGGAAGCCCTCGTTGGGGTTGATGGAGCGCTTCTTCCTCATGGAGCTCAGGGCCTCCATGATGCTCAGGTTGTGGAAGATCATCAGGTAGGAAGCCACCAGCACGGCGGAGCGGCTCGCGCCCATCATGGACACCACTAGGACCTTCCCTGCAGGAAAACACAGATATTTAGTTTTCTTTGCATTTTTATTGTTCAACGCCTCGTCTTTTTCTGCTGCTGCAACAAGTACTTCTTATCTTATCGTAGGAAGAAGCACATACTTATTTTTCACATTGACATTTCATAGACCAAACAATCAACGCTGAAAAAACTGAAATGTTGACTTCAATGAAATGCATTATGTCAACAGATTTCACACAGCTGCATTATGTTAGTCGAAAGCAATAATATTAAGTTCAAAGTTTAAATATTAGGTGCCACTTAATACGATTACTTTCAACTAACCTAATAAAGTTATGTGGAACCTGCTGACGTAATGCGTTTAATTCAAGTCAACGTTTCAGTTTTTTCAGTGAATTAAGGACATAATAAGCAGAAAAACATTTCTTAATTGTTGTATCACATTTAAATATGTTTTAACTACAGCCAAGGAGAAACCGGACATTCATTTAAAATGAAAAGCGTTTCCAGATTCAGAGTTTAATAAACTTTTGGATGTATCGGTGAGGCTCTCATTTTGAAAAATAAACATATGACGTAGATGTTATCTGGCTTTAAATAAAGACGTGACCTTAAGGAAACAATGGAGAGTGTTTTCAGTGTGTGACCGTGACGTGATCATCTCCATCGAACACAAGACCTCTCTTCAGAAAAAACACTTCTGGGAAAACATTGTGTAAGTGTGGAGATGCTCTGGGTCAATGGTCTCACACACACACACACACACACACACACACACACACACACACACACACACACACACACACACACACACACACACACACACACACACACACACACACACACACACACACACACCCTCAACACAAACAGACAACACAACATACACCTCAACACACACACACACACACACACACACACACACACACACACACACACACACACACACACACACACACACACACACACACACACACACACACACACACACACACACACACGTTGAATATGGTTAATCTATTTGGAGAATTGTAGGCTGTACTCCGCTCTGTTTGTGGATGTGCCTTTACTGTATTTGTGTTGAATTTGTTAATTTGCAAATGTAATGATATTCTTGGTCTGTACTTTAAACTGATTTCTAGGAACTGCACACTTTTTATTTTATTTATTTGTCATATGTCTAATGTTGGGGAATGTTCGGTTGTGTTTGTGTGATGTGACAAATGTAAAAAATCAATAAAAATGGTATTATCGTAAATCCTCACCTTTGTGTGTGAGCAGAGCCTCGTCCAGGAACTCAGCGCTGGGTCTGAAGTGGACGGCGATGTCTGCGTCGGGGAAGTCGTCCACCTCGATGCCGAGGTACGTGATGCTCATGCCGGAGTAGAACGACTCGCCCGTGTAGACGCCGGTGCCGTGCGCTGCGTTCAGGATGTGTGTGATGCCCATGCGCTTCAGGCGGGCCTTGTTCACCGCCACAGACCTGGAACATGGAGTTACAGCTTCTAGATTAATAAAACAGATTAAAGTCACTTTAACTTTCAAGACCATTTGGTGTCTCTTTGAGTCTCTTTGAGTCTCTTTGAGTCTCTTTGAGTCTCTTTGAGTCTCTATGAGTCTCTTTGAGTCTCTTTGAGTCTCGTTGTGTCTCTTTGAGTCTCTATGAGTCTCTATGAGTCTTTTTGTGTCTCTTTGAGTCTCTTTGTGTCTCTATGAGTCTCTTTGAGTCTCTATGACTCTCGTTGAGTCTCTTTGTCGTCATGTTGTGTCTCTTTGAGTCTCTTTGAGTCTCTTTGAGTCTCTATGAGTCTCTATGACTCTCGTTGAGTCTCTTTGAGTCTCTATGAGTCTCTATGACTCTCGTTGAGTCTCTTTGTCGTCATGTTGTGTCTCTTTGAGTCTCTTTGTGTCTCTTTGAGTCTCTTTGAGTCTCTTTGAGTCTCTATGACTCTCGTTGAGTCTCTTTGTCGTCATGTTGTGTCTCTTTGAGTCTCTTTGAGTCTCTTTGTCGTCATGTTGTGTCTCTTTGAGTCTCTTTGAGTCTCTTTGAGTCTCGTTGAGTCTCTTTGTCGTCATGTTGTGTCTCTTTGAGTCTCTTTGAGTCTCTTTGAGTCTCTTTGTGTCTCTTTGAGTCTCTATGAGTCTCGTTGAGTCTCTTTGTCGTCATGTTGTGTCTCTTTGTGTCTCTTTGAGTCTTGTTGAGTCTCTTTGTCGTCATGTTGTGTCTCTTTGAGTCTCTTTGAGTCTCGTTGTGTCTCTTTGTGTCTCGTTGTGTCTCTTTGTGTCTCTTTGTGTGTCGTTGTGTCTCGTTGTGTCTCTTTGTGTCTCTTTGTGTCTCGTTGTGTCTCGTTGTGTCTCTTTGAGTCTCTTTGAGTCTCTTTGAGTCTCGTTGTGTCTCTTTGTGTCTCGTTGTGTCTCTTTGAGTCTCTTTGAGTCTCGTTGTGTCTCTATACGTCGGATGCTGGACCCTCACTCTCAGTATCTCAGATGTGTGTTGGACTCACTTCTCAGCGATGAAGATGTTGGGCCACACCTCGTCCACGGCGTTGTCTTTGACGTCCAGGCGGTCCTGCACCATGGCCCTCTGGATGTCCAGAACGCAGGGGGTGTTGTAGGGGCTGCGGTCGTCCATCATGTCCTTCACCCGGTTGTAAAGGTCTTCCACCATCAGCTGCTCGGCCGTCTCCAGCATCGACTCTGGGATGGATTCGGCTCTGACACTGCGGGGGGGAAGCTCTGAAGGGGGGGAGGAGACAAAACGATGAACCAGGTGGACGAAACAAACCAGTCCTGATATAAAACAAGCTTTCGCCACTAAAACACACAGTTGAGGACAGAAGACACCACCATAAAGAGACCTTAAAGAGACACAACATGACTGACAGAAAGACATAATACGACCGCAAAACATCGCAACAAAAGAGGCTAAAATAAATAATACACAACCAAAACAAGCAAGGCAAAAGCAAGAGAGTAAGACCACAAACAGATGCAAATAGACAAAGTGTTGCCTTAAAGACACGTTAAAAGTCTGCTAAATGATGACAACGCCCACAAAGAGGCAGAATACGACTCAGAGACTCAGAATGAGTGCAAAACACGCAAAGATAAGATGCAAACAACCAAAATACGTCTGCAAAAAGGGACTGAATTCACACATTACACTGCAGATCAGTGAAAACCACAGTGTCCTCCCAGCATGCAACACTGTGGGTCCAGTTTATATCATCGCAAAGTATGTGAGATGTAGAGATGAGTGTCCTCCCTGCATTATGTCTAATAAAGCGTCAGTGGTGTGCCGAGAGGAAGCAGATCTTCACCTCATTAGACTCTTAGTTTAAAGAGCAGGACAGAACGGCGTCTGCATGAGGA
>NW_011342450.1:0-2168 GCF_000735185.1 Notothenia coriiceps | reverse complement strand
GACTCGTTAGCTGCTTGTACATCGTTAACAACAGACACAACGTACAAAGAACCAACACCAAAAATAATATCAATACAATAAATCAAATAAACCAAATGAATGCTTGTGTTACCTCCTCTCCCTCCGGCCAGCTGCTGACCTCTAACCCCTGGGTTTTGCTGATCTGCATCTTGAGGCTCTGAGGGATCCAGACGTGTCTCAGGTCTTCGGCCTTGGTGTCGAAGGTGAATCCCGCCATGCTGCTCGGGTCCTCCCCGCTGCTCACCAGGGGACATTCAGTCACGTGTTTACATTTCAATTATTGAAAAGAAATGCAACTTCTTTGCAGACAAACGTATATTGTGTATATTTTACATTGTCTTTGGTTTCTGTAGTGTTGTTTAGTGTATTTGAACTTATTGCTTTATATTTTGCTTCTAATAATAATAATAATACATTTTATTTATATATGCGCTTTTCCTGGTTCTCAAAGCGCTTATAATATATATCCTTCTACTGTTATATGCTATGTATAGAGTGGTGCAGTGACGAGTCCCAAGTGAAGTGAGTTAGCATTTCTCCACTTCCTGTCCCCTCGTCTCAGAGCCAATGGGATCTCTCCGTAGGGTTTAGGAAAGTATCTGAAATAAGGTCTGTGGTTGAGACACATTGAAGAGACGGATCACGTTTTGTTCTATGACATTAAATCATCAGCAGTGACCCCACTGGTGATTTCTGAAGAGTGGACGTGTCTGAGAAACGATGGTTGTTACCAAGTGGCTGAATAGGACTACAGAAGTCATGGAGGACGTTGTACGTCATTACGCCGAACACGTAAACACTCCTCTAAGTTAGTTTCTGTTCTGCTTGAGAGCAAGTCCCTGCCTCCTGCAGACTGTTCAAACAAACGCTTCAACTCGAACCATCTAGAATCTGTGTGTTTGAATATGGATCTGAAGTTGGCGTGACGTTGAAGTCGTGCTGCTGGACTCGGCTGTAGTTCCTTTATAGCATCACGTTAGCATTTAGCTTCTGGACATTAGATTTATGATTAGAACATTATAAAAGTAAACAGTGGAGATTATCCGGTTGAACAAAACGTGCATTTATCAAACAGGTTGGTTTTCCACAGACCTTATTTTTTTTACAATATTCCAAAATCCTCTGGAGAAATCCTGTTGCTGTTTCTCGAGGGAACCAGCAGCTTCCTTCAGGGTGAATACGTGCTCCCTGCACCGCTCTATGCTTTCACTGTTTTTATTTGTAAATAATTTGCAATGCCTGATAGCCTGTTGCTGTACAAGAACAATCACATGTGGGTCAATGAAGGCCAGACCTGTGTAAACAATTAGGTAATTAGTAAAAGTCAATTAAATAGTCAGACAAAATCTTTAGAACCATAATTGATTTCCATTATATGTTCAATTATTAGTTTTTGCCAAATGTGAAAATGATTTCCTCTGAAACATAGAGACGTGCTGCTCTGGTGTTGAAGGACAAACTCCCCCCTGTGGTGTCACGGTGTGTTTCACTCTGAACCCCCCCCCAGTAACAGATGACCCAGGTCTCACTCTAAGCACCACTCGGTGGGCATGGGCGGAGGCGGCTCTTTGGGCTTCGGAGGCTCCATCGCCTGCTTCTCCTTCTCCTTCTGCTTCGCCTTGTTGAAGGCGTACTGTGGAGGCAAGAGAACACACACATTAGTTTGGATTCAAACTGAACACAGATTACTGTTACGTTTAAAAAGTCAGCATTTCATTCAAACTGATTTTTTAAATAATTGTTATTTAATTGCATTAATGTTTTTATCTTTTCATATATTTATCATTTTGGGATTTTCTTTTTTCTATCTTGTACTATTTTCTTTATTGTTTTCTCTCTATACGTTTAAAAAAACACTGTTGAATAAAAAGTGAACGTGTCTGTACATTAAAACTGAATCTGAGAAAGTAAAAATATGAATAAATAAAAACAGAGATGATGTTTGTACCTCCGCCTGCACCTTCCAGAACTCGGCCTCCTTGGCGCTGTTCACCTCACAGTTGATGACGAGGACGTCGGGAAGACAGCGGATGTTTCGCGTCTGAACCTGGACGCAACACACACACACACACACACACACACACACACACACACACACACACACACACACACACACACACACACACACACACACACAGCCAGGCTGT
>NW_011342449.1:0-1852 GCF_000735185.1 Notothenia coriiceps | reverse complement strand
ATTTTTTTTTTAAATGGCACTTCATATCAAAAAGGTTGTCGACCCCTGCTCTAGATCCTCTGTCTCGAGCCAGTGAACTAGCGGGCCTTCTAGAATACCCTGGAACCGAGGGGAACTCTGAAAGAACACGCCCATTGGATACAAATCAATATATGATTGGTTGATCAAACTGTCAGTCCACACGTACGCTCTCATTCAGTGCAACGGCCAGGGCATTCGATCAAGGATGTAGAATACCTTGGTTGAAGGGTATTCTACCCAGAGACCCAGAACAAGATCTGATTGGTTGCTTTCTTTTCTAACACAAAACCACTGAAATGCGTAGTGCATGGTCCGAGAAGGACAAACACATCAACGTAACACTGTAATATTACAGATCAACAACACAGATACCATTCTCATTTATTCATTTTATATACATTTTATTTATATAATAAAATCGTTTTTATGTTTGTTTTATCTGAGTGTTCCAGGGTATTCTCTGAATACCTTGAAGGCCCTGACGGTTCGCCACTGCCAAATACCCAAACACTGCTCAAAACATCTGTGTAATAACTTTGCAATGCTGTGTGCAATAATAAACACTGTTTTTTTCAATGTATTAATGTTATTACTGGTTTCTCCTTCAATACTTTAATGTCTTCACTTACTTTCGCTCCCCTGACACTTTAACAGCTCTGTGTGTTTTTAAGACTCTGTGGGAAATGGTGCTGTCGAATAAAAGTCAGTGTTGCACGGCCGAGTTTATACCAGGAAGAGGATGGAAAAAGAATTGGACATACGAGAAGAGGAGGAGGAAATGAGATAGGACATCTTCATTTAGTTTTAACTTCTACTTTAACTTCTGCAGACAGCAGCAGCTTCTCTCACTAACTCCTGGATTTAGACTTTCAGACGCTTGGCAATGTTCCCAGCCTCAGGTGAGATTTCAGAGTTGAGTATTGAATCAAGCATATCAAATGGGGCTTGGGATATGAAAAGTTGATGCGTGAATGGGATTTTCTTTTTTAATTAGTCAATCCGCTGCCATATTTCAGGGCTGCGCCTGCAGGTTCCCTGCCTCCAGGCGGGGAACTGTGTATATTTCTGTATTAAGAGTCATAAAGAAGGAGGAGAAAAGGCAGAGAAAGAGCAGCTGAACCTGCAACGTCACACTGATAACTGACGCACACATTCTACTTTCACCCGCTGTCTCACATTAAGCACATATATCTTTCTTTGTATTTATTGCTCCATTATTTTACATACATTATGAATTTAGTCAAATACAACTTGAAATCTGAAAGCATTTTTTTTTTACATAAAGCTTGTTTGAAATTAACACGGGTAACAATGTTTACTTTATTTAAAATGTTTGAATATAGAGTGTAATAACACATGAAAAGTGACTCACTCCTACTGTACTGTTGCACACACACACACACACACACACACACACACACACACACACACACACACACACACACACACACACTATATCTTCCCTCAATGTATGGACATACACATGTGGTATCAGCCATGCACCGGATATAACTCAGCACCTGTAACTCACTCCCATATATTCTGTGTGTGTGTGTGTGTGTGTGTGTGTGTGTGTGTGTGTGTGTGTGTGTGTGTGTGTGTGTGTGTGTGTGTGTGTGTGTGTGGTCCTGTTGTATCTGTGTTTAACTTCATAGTGAGAGCTGTGGGAACATTCAGAGTAAAGTTATTTGACTCCAACTGAGAAAACAGTGTGTGTGTGTGTGTGTGTGTGTGTGTGTGTGTGTGTGTGTGTGTGTGTGTGTGTGTGTGTGTGTGTGTGTGTGTGTGTGTGTGTGTGTGTGTGAGAGAGTGAGAGTGAGAGTGAGTGTGT
>NW_011342448.1:0-2662 GCF_000735185.1 Notothenia coriiceps | reverse complement strand
AACAGAAGGAGGGAACCCGAGCCAGCCACACCATGGGCCAACCAGAAATCAATTATAAACCCTATGGGAAACAAAATAAAGCCGTGAGAACTGGGCTACCAGGTCCTCCAGGCTGAACATAAACACATCTGCAAAAATATGGCCTACAGCTCAAAATGGCAAAGAGGTATTCTGAGGAGAGTGTCTTCCGGCGTTAGGATAGGCAAGACATCCTTCTCCTCCAGCATCTCTTTATACAAGGCTGAGTGGAATTTGGAACACCTGGGCAGAGGCGGAGCCAGGGGCAGACCAGGTGCACCTGGGCAGAGGCGGAGCCAGGGGCAGATCAGGTGCACCTGGGCAGCAGGGAGAGAGAAAAGAAAACAAGGAGTGGAGCACATGTCTACACAGACATCCACTCAAAGTCAACAATTTTCTGAAGAATGTGCTGACATGGGGGTTTAAATTGCCATGCCTCTTTTTGGCTTTCGAGCCCGTCTCAGGGTTAATGCCCAGGAAGCACCTGAAAACAATAAGCCAAGACAACAATTTCAATTTTACATAGATTTATATGTTTGTTTTGCACATGCAGCGAAGCCCCTTTCAATTTAAGTAAAACCTGCACCAAAGAAATAAATTAGTATTTAAAGCCAAGCAAGAGCGATAAAAGCAAGAAAATCACTTAATTTGTTGTGTTATCACAGAGGATGGTCTGAATACAGTATTTTACTGTGAAATAATACAGTAACATGTTGTGAAATCCTGGTTATCATTTATCCTGTACATTCACAGTAATTAACTGTGCCTCCATTGATTTCACTGTGAAATTCAAAATTACAGTATTATATTGTGAACAGTGGTAAAACAGTAATTTATTGTAAAATATTACAGCAAAATATTGTGAAATCATGGTAATATTTTACAGTGTAACATACTGGTGTTTATTTTTTCAAAGGACTATGTGTGGGTTATTTTGATTGCTTAACTGACTTCAACTCATACTCCCGTCTGCTTAGTTCCTGATTTTCTTAAGTAGGACTCATTTGCCATTCTTATTAGATTTTTGGGTAAATTAAGACTTTTTATTGTCACTATGTTGTCACTGATTGCTACCATGGAAACATGGCTCCAAGCTCTGATTGGAGGTTCAGTTAAATTACCTTTCTGGTCTGAAGAAAACTACTTTACTGTTTCTGTCAATGTTGCTAGAACATGCTGTTTGGATTTGTCAAGAAAAAATAAGCAGTTTCATGATTTGAAGAAATGAAGAAGGGATTCTAATTCACCAAATTGTACCTTTTTAATTTGAGTAGTATGATAAGTATGATTTTAGTATTATTTAGAATTGGGCAGGTTCTAGACTCTGTCAGTCCAGTCCAACAATAGTTTGTTTTGTGCATATACTCTGTTCCTGGAAATAAATTGCACATTAGTATACATCCCACAACTAGACAGTCACAAAACATAAATTCCACTGTTTATAGCTTGTGATATTTATGTATGAGCCACACGTTACATTCCAAAATACTCTAGGGGATAAGGGAAAAAAAAAAGAGATTAAATAAACTGAGGGAAAAAGAAAGCGAGAAACCTAAATTGTTTAACCAAAGAATGTTGTCTAGTGACTTCAAAATAAAATAAAGGTTCACCAGCCGATCTAGAAGGCACACTGAGGACAACTTTCTTGAAAACAAAAAGCTGCACTAGAATAACCAGATGTACCAACAAAAGACAACAAGTTCACAACTAGTTAATGTACCCCAACGGGACAAAACTATTGAGAACTCCTCACACAGAGCAACACACGAAAGCTTTCTCATTTCTCTATTTTCCCTCCCATCCTCGACTCCTATCCTCGTGTCTTAGTCCCGCCCACAGGAGATGCGAGCGGAGGAGTCGAGGAGGGTAACCGAGGAGAGAGGAGGGGAAGCAGCAGAGAAATGAGAACTCTCCTCTGAGCGGTCATTTTAAAGAGACGTCCATTAATGATGACAGGAGGCACAGCAGCACTCTGATGGACAGATGTGTTCATGACGACTTATATATTTACTTTGAATTCATTGACAGAGACTGGATATATCCCCCCCCCCCTCTCTCTCTGGTCGCTGAAATGGGGAATTGAAATAACGTGCCAAATGTTGTATTTACAAGTATTAAAAGTAACCTCCTGATCCCACCGGAAGCGTCTGCGCTGCGCAAACAAACTGAGACCCGTCGCCGCATCTACACACTGTACAACACACACACCTACAGCTCCTAAAGCATAATCAGGCTACAGCCGTTGTGTATTTTATTATGTGAAGCACTAAATGGTCTTAGAAAAATATCGACTCTTTGTTTGTAGATATCTACTAAACTACAGCATACAAATACAGAGAGTAATGTAGGCCTGTTATACTGAGTGATATATATTATACACACTGCTCTGCTTTTTGCACGGACCTCACAGCTGTTCTCACTGTAAACATTGCCTCGCGATGAAAGCAGTTACTAAAATAATATCCAGGGGATGCATGCAGAGCTGTCATTGGCTGAGATAAGTCCGGCCGTGCGTCAAGCCTCGAGGATGCATCAGTGTATCCTCGATCAGTGTGCATCTTGACCTGGTGAGGACACTACCTTACTGACTCAGCAATCACTGTAAGTAATATTCTTGTTTAAATAGACTTCTCTGTTTCATTTA
>NW_011342447.1:0-1290 GCF_000735185.1 Notothenia coriiceps | reverse complement strand
ACACAACTTAAAATAAGAAGCGGCATTTTACGGCGCGCTATACATGGGGCCGCCTTGAGGGGGTTTCCCGACATGTCGTTGCATCAAATTAAAGGGTGTTTCATGTTGTCGTTGCTGTGGACCTTCTTAATCTACCTTCTTTGGGGGGCCCAAGCAGTTGCCTGCCTTGCCTTTTTGCAAGCGGCGCCCCTGTGTACGTATGAACCAGAGCATAGAAAACCTCTTGTGAAGTCTCAGTAAAAAAGTTCCTTTAAATCTAACTTCTGATGAAATGCTACTTTCCACCTCTGCTGTCGAGGTAATGGCAGAAGTATGTTGGCACATAATGAGGCCAGGACAAATAATAAAAAACACATCAATCCAGTTTCTCGCCGTCAGTCCTCGTTTATTTCACCCCTTCACCTCCGCCTGGGATCCAGTGTCACATGAGGCCGAGCGCCAGCAGCCAGCGATCACAACACGTCACTCCAGACTCACATCACGAGGCCTCCACTCTGCACACTTTTTACTTTACAGATCTCCAGTCTTACACACAATGACTCTCACATGCTGCTAAAAAAAGAAAAAAAAGGGGAGGCATCATTTCAAATATGAAGCCTTCGGATGCCTCTCCCTAGAGCTGCACAATTATTGGAATTTCTTTATTAATATGCAATATCCAAATAGCAGTTAGTGAATACATAAATATGTGTGGAAATATGTGGTGCTGCAGAGAAGTCCTAGCCTCCAATTCATATTCTACAAACTCCATCAAAAACCTTGTTTGTTAAAAAAAAGTCTCACATTATCATTTTAATATATTTATCAATATTGTTGTGATTTTTTAACGGCTTTTCAGGGACTGTAGATTAAAAAAAAGCCTCTTTATATTACATCATATTATATTACATATACAGAAATGTCTATTATTGTGCATTGCATGTTAAATAAACAAATATATAAAATAATGTTTCAAAAACTACTATTTTCGCAAATCATATTGCAATATCAGTTAAAGTAATCACAATAAGTCATTTTTCCTCATCCTGCAGCCCTACTTCTCACTGAAATGCCATATTTGGTTTTATTTCAGTCCCTGTAATACCCAGTCAATTGAGATGAAGTGACATTTAAAACATCAAACATGTTTGTTTGTTCTTGGGAGTGAATGAAAGACCTCTGAGCTGTGAATGTTATCCACTCTGCCATCAACAGACAGGCATCGCTACCTAGCAGACGTCACCACCCAATCACTGTGTGTGTGTGTGTGTGTGTGTGTGTGTGTGTGTGTGTGTGTGTGTGTATGTGTGT
>NW_011342446.1:0-1766 GCF_000735185.1 Notothenia coriiceps | reverse complement strand
CTACTTTAAAGAGTTCTCTCCTGCTGATGTTCAGGTGTATATCAGTATGTAGTGTCTCTACTTTAAAGAGTCCTCTCCTGCTGATGTTCAGGTGTATATCAGTATGTAGTGTCTCTACTTTAAAGAGTCCTCTCCTGCTGATGTTCAGGTGTATATCAGTATGTAGTGTCTCTACTTTAAAGAGTCCTCTCCTGCTGATGTTCAGGTGCATATCAGTATGTAGTGTCTCTACTTTAAAGAGTCCTCTCCTGCTGATGTTCAGGTGTATATCAGTATGTAGTGTCTCTACTTTAAAGAGTCCTCTCCTGCTGATGTTCAGGTGTATATCAGTATGTAGTGTCTCTACTTTAAAGAGTCCTCTCCTGCTGATGTTCAGGTGTATATCAGTATGTAGTGTCTCTACTTTAAAGAGTCCTCTCCTGATGATGTTCTGGTGTATATCAGCATGTCTCAACATGTCTCCATGCTTTAATGTTCAGAAAGCTCTTTATTTATTTTTTTACAAACCTTGGATCTGAACGAGTGCTATGACAGGATATTCTGAATCAAAACTCAAAACATGGTGGGTGTGTTTGATTGGGGGTCACTTGACGCAAGTTTTGACGTCTTTATGAATGAATGAAGCGACATGAGTCACAGGATTTGACCCGTTGCCTCTGCCCATTTCTAAACGTTTGATAACGAGACATTGGGTAGAAAAACACCAGAAGAAGAACATCAACTGGAAGAAGGTTTAGGGCTTCAAAGCTTACCTCATCTCTAATAACACAAGGTTGTTATAACGAGTCAGGAGAAATATCAAAATATAACCCGATTCAATGTGGATTTCAATGTAGACAACCTTTGAGTCATTCATTTCTCCATATTGGATTACATTTCCATTTCTGGGTAGCAGTGTTAATGGACTTTTCCGATGAAGTCATTTACTGCGATGCGGGGATGAGCAAGAGGGGAAAACAGACATTGGCGCAGACATAGGAATCTAATTATATCTATTTCTGTCTTTATGTAAATAGTGTATTTAACTCAGTCATGTGAGGCGTAACAGCACAAGCTCAGTTTAACAACAACAAACCCAAATGCATGACTTATAATGAATCTTTAGCACGTTTAATTTGAAGAATACTGGTGGACATGTCGAAGTGCACAGAGAGGCGAAGTCCCGCCCATCTACTTCCGACCCATGGGACCTTATTTCTGAAAAATTATGCATTGAAGTCAATGGGGAGAGAAAGATTATCTTCCGATCCCGTTTGAATTGTGCCACGAATTACACATATGATGTTTGTCAATCTTAACAAATAATTTCCATGTCAAAAAAGTCACAGTTTGTCGTAAAACTGTTGAAATATAAGACTATGAAAAATACGCAACTAGAAAGACTACAAATCCCAGAATCCCGGTCCCGCATGCTGGCTCTTACGGAACCGACTAACTCCCCTTGTGTGTATGGTGCACAGCTCTCAACATGCCCAGACTTGGAGTGATTTTCACCTCTTTTAATACTTTCCGCCTCATTCTGAAAGAAAGAAGTGAAATGTGCCAACGTGACGGCCGTCTTGGTGTGTGGTGCGAGATGGGAGATGTAGTTCATTGAGCGGTTTCACACCAACAAAGTGTTACTTCACATTTTTACGACACATTTTAATTTCTTTGACTTGCAAAATTATCTTTTGAATTGACAAACATGTGTAATTCGTGGCACAATTCAAACGGGATCGAGAGATAATCTTTCTCTTGGCATCGACTTCAATTCATACTTTTTC
>NW_011342445.1:0-1821 GCF_000735185.1 Notothenia coriiceps | reverse complement strand
CGGCTCGAGATACACTTTTTGTTATATTCCATGGAATGCTCTTAACATCCCGATAGCAATGAATATCCGTTTAGCCGGGCCAGCTAAACGGATTGGATTGCCGCCCTGTCTATCAGCCTTCCATCTCGTGCACGCACAAATGTATCTCGTGCCCTCATTGGGCGTGCCGTCATTGGGCGTGCATTGCAGCAGTACTTCAATGACTCGCCAGCAACAGGCGGCCACTTTCACCATGGCAGAGTTAGGTTCAACATCGTCTACTGGTCGCAAAAGAAAAAATGTAACGGAGCAAATTAAGAACAAAAAGAAAGTGGAAACTAGGAGAAGTCAAACCAGAGTCAATATCGGAGTTGCTTTGGCTGTGTAGTATTGCTAACCAAGATATGTTTAGCTTTGCCTGATATGTAACGTTACTGCAGCCTGCTCTCGCGGAGGAGGTGCTCTGTAAGGAAGTCTGAAGGAAGGGGCGGATTCTTTTTGGCTGTGTACTTTCAAATTTTAGTGCACTCGAGCCGGTTTCTGAAACTTACCTACCCCACCTTTAAATCAGAAATCTGTTGTTTTGTTACGTGAACGAAAGGAGAAATAACAAAATAAATAAATACAAACATATTATTTTAAAAACATTAATCATAAGAAACTGCCCAAATAATACTTAAATTAATACATTGAAAATAAATTCATAGGGGGATTATATTAAAAAGGTAAAATCACAAACAGATTGCTGAAAAGCGCTATAGAAATATAATTTATTATTATTATTGTTATATATCCCGTAATGTAATCACAGTACTTTCCCTTTTTCATTATATCGTAAAACACACGCCAACAAGGGCCAAGAAGAGAGATGAATACATATATCTCTACAAATAAAAATGCATATACACACATACAAATACATGCGTAAACAATAAGTTAACAGTACAAAGAACTGGTAAAGAGAAGGATGACATGAGCAGCTGTACCAAAGAAAGATCTGTATTTTAGGTTGTGTGATCGCAGTACTCTGATCAAATCAAAGGAACTGTCTTGCTTCCTTTAACCCTCGCTCTGTGTGTCCTCTCCCAGCACCCGTACCCGTCCGAGGAGCAGAAGAAGCAGCTGGCTCTGGACACGGGTCTGACCATCTTACAGGTCAACAACTGGTCAGTGCACTCTCAATCAATACACTAATTCTGCCCCGCGGCGTCATCCATAATCCGTTAAGCTGTCATGTGTAAACGGAAAGCGTCAACTTTCAATTTAACCACACGTCAATAACACGCTGCTGTGAGGGAGACAAACTGCATCTGCATCTAACGAGTCACATTTATTTCCTCGGTAACTCCTAATTGTGGATATTTTGCACATATAAATGTCAGCTTAATAAAAGGTGGCTTTTTAAAGACTTTTAGAGGAGCTATAATCTACTTTATTAGAGAGGGGGTCGTAACAGAAGAACAAATGTCCTGCTAAGCATTTTTCTCTGATCAACAGCACAGTCAAATCCACTTGGTATGTTCATAAAACTGAATAGCAAATCAATGTCCAATAATCAGATGGTTTACTGCCTCTATTCACTCCCTAGGTGCACAGGAAAACACACACACACACACATTTCTAGTATGCGGATCAATCACTTCTTTCAGATTGTTCTGTGCAGAGAACCACACGGTACACAAATAATGAAGTGTGTGTAACATGTTAAACGATATATTTAGTAATCTGATAACTTGCATGTTTGTATTTGTACCCCTGCTGCAGCCCCCACACACACACACACACACACACACACACACACACACACACACACACGCACACACACACACACACACACACACA